>NC_056730.1:103890382-104190382 GCF_019279795.1 Protopterus annectens | reverse complement strand
GTGGCCCATGGGAATTGAAGTTAGAAGAGGAAGAGCTGTTATGGCAATTAAGAACAAATACTTATATTTTCCCAGGGCTAAATGAATATTGTTCTATAAAATGTGTACTAAAATTGAAATCCTTAGAAAGATAGAGGGAGAAACCTATTAGTGACCCACTTTTGGATGGCCAAGTTTTTAAGTAATTATATTAAGGTTAAAGGCACCTCCAAATGTGTTTTAATGTGGTTCTTAGGCTTAGTGGCTGGCCAATATTTTGTGTTTCTTGAATATTTAGAATTTTGTGTGTTGTGCATAAATGTGTATTAATATTCTCTAGGGAATACCCACATATATTGTCATATATTTTTTTATCTTTTGGAAAATGTAGTATATCACTTTAAAGACAGATGGATTTAATGTAATTGTTAATTGAAATGGCTATTTAAGGAATGGGATGTTGGGAAGTGTTGTCTGAAGAAGATCATAGTATGTTTGGTAAACAAAAGCGCTTACAATAAACCCATTAGGATTTAAGGAATACTCAGTCTGGCATCTTTTTATTTTTATTTTCAAGACCCAACGTAATAGCAAATACATTTATTACAAATTTCACTCATGGATTGATTATCCACAGCCCTATAATCCCTGTTATCTCTCAAACCCCCATCATCACTAAAGAACATATACAGAAAGTGCTGCCCAAAACTAAGAATACTTCTTCTGTGGACCAGATAACTTATTGGACTTTTTGTTAAATAGTACTAAACATGACTTGTAAGAATCTTTCCATAAGCTGTTTAACCTGAGCCTGGCTCTGATAATGCCACTCCATAAAGGTGACATCACTACTAACCCCAAAAACTGTAGATTTGTCAACCTGCCAAGTGTCATTTGTAAGGCTGTCGATCACACATAGAGACCATTTGCATAATGGTTAAGATCTTTTCCTCCCAAGCACAAGGTATAATGTTTGATCCTGACCTCTCCACTGCTTGTTTGGAGTTTGCATGTTCTCCTTGTGTCTCTGTGGGATTCCTCCCACGTCTGAAAAAAGAAGCTGAGTTTCCATCTCAAATTCACTAAAGAATGGAGCTGTAATGAGCAGTACCGACTCTACATGCTGCCCTACAGTGGATGAGCTGTATAAACCAACCACTTTGGGCATCTACTGTGATATCCCCATGATAAGAGAACCCAGATCACAAGTAGTAAAATATGGCCGTAGGTGATTTGGTTGTGTGGCCTGTTTGTGATGAGAATTAGTGCCAGACTCATGGCAGTCAGACTCTAGCCTAATGGGAAGTATTCATAATCTCAGCCTATTCCCCACAGCAGGGTTGTGATAGTGAGTAAGAAACTGTATTTAGACAGCAGTTGCAGGACGCTAGGTAAAGCAGGACAACATGAATTGGTGTTGATAAGGGGTGATATGAATGCACATATTGGGAAAGACAGAAAAGGATATGAGGACTGTCTGGGTCCTCATGGGTGAGGCAACAGGAATAAAGAAAGACAGGACTTTCTAGACTTTTGAATGGCAAATGGCTTGATAGTAGCCAACACATGGTCTCAGAAAGACAGACGATCAAAAGATCACATACAAGACTTTGAAAGGGCATGGGGTAGAATCAGTGATTGCAAAGTCATCCCCAGTGAAACAGTCTGCCCACAGTATAAACCACTGGTTGCCACAATCAGCTTCAAGCAGTGGCCAACCAAGCTGAAGACCTGGAAGTTGACTGGAGGGAAAGCACAACAGTTCAAGGAATTACTAAGACCTCAGTTCTAGCACCTCAAAAAAGGGGAAATAGGTGGAGTTGAGGAAGAATGGCAGTGCATCAAAACAGAATGTGTGAAGACTGCACAACAGATATGTGGCTGAACCTGGTGCAGTGGTGGAATGCAAAAGTCCAGGAAGTCATCATAAAAAAGAAGGCATGCAGGAAACAGTGGAAGATAGAAAGGAAGGATCAGGCTAAGAAGTACTGGATGGCTAACAAAGAAGCTAAGAAAGGAGCTGGAATAGCAAATAACAAGGCATCAGAGGTATCCTATGAGTAAGACAGTAGATAGCACAAAGAAAGTCTCAGGTTATTAGGCAAAGACAAAAAGATAAAGAAGATAGTCAGACACCCTTCAAAAGGGATGCCAGCAACAACCTGCTCACCAGTCCACAGGACATCAAAGGCACATGGAAGGAGTACTCCTAGCTGCTTCTGACTGAAGAAAACCCCACAGAAGCTGTACTGCCCCGACACAGCCTATGATGAGAAAAGAGGAGCCCACCCTAGAAGAAGTTAGAACAGCACTAAGGAAAATGAGGTCAGAGAAAGCAGCAGGTTCAGATGAGGAGATATAATGCTGGGTGAGATAGCAGAGCAATGCCTCCTGAGAGTACTCATAGCAGTGTGGACAGAAAGATGTATCCCAGATGACTGGAGAATAAACATACTCATGCCAGTGTACAAGAACAAAGGGGACATCCGCAACTGTGGGCAGTACAGAGGTGTCAAACTCCTGTCACATTGCATGAAATTTCTGGAGAGGGTGACTAAAATAAATATGCAGAGTAATAGAAAGTAAGATGGGAGGTGGCAGTTCGTATTCAGATCAGGATGCAGCACAAATTACCTGATTGTTGCAATGAGACAGATAGTTGAGAAGAAGCTAGAGATGAGGAAAGAGTCCAACTGGGCATTCCTAGACTTGGAGAAAGCATATGAGAAAGTCCCAAGAAAGCTAATTTGGACAGTCCTGCTGTGATTCAAAGTCCCAGAAACATTGGTAGAATTTGTGCAAGCTGTATACAAGGATCTAATAACTCAAATCTGAACAGTGTCCAGCCTCACAGAGTGGCTCCCAGTGGGAGTAGGCATACACCATAACTTGATCTGGCCATTGCATTTGATGTCATCCTCCATGCTAACACAATTTATTAACTAAATGCATTCCAAATAGACTCCTGTGTGGTATGATGGAGAACAAATTGGTTAAAAGACAAAACCCACACAGTGTGGGTGGCAGGGTCTGTGTCAGAGAACATGAAGTTGGCCGGTGGTGTCCCACAGGGCTCAGTGCTGGGACCGCTTTTGTCTTTTGTTTGTACTTACTTCTCTGACCTACAGACTAAAAACATGGACTTATAGATAACTAAGTCTGAAGATGACAAACTGGGAGTCATTGTGAAAGCCCCCCTCTAACACAAGCTCTCCAACAGGAAATTACACTTACAAATGCCTAGTGTGTTGAAAATGGGCTTAAATTAAATGCTAAAAAATGCAACATTACTAGTTATCATTTTTCTAATAACATACTCATTGTTATTTGTCCATAATTGACCCCCACTCCTTCTTCCACAACCATGATCTAATTTTTTTACAATATACCTGACAAAATTAATTTCCCATTAAATAACATTTCATTCAGCGTTTCATTCCAAATAAGCTGCATAACATAAAATAAATTCTTATCTACCCTTCTCACATATTGTTTCTTCTTGTTCTTCTAATAGCCATACATAATAATATTCACATTTATATTATTTAAATCATTAATATTCTCAAAAAATTCTTCACACAACTTTCTCCAGGGTTTCACTACTCTTTTACATTAAAAAAATGCTCAATTGTCTCTTCCTTCCTACGAAATAGACACACTCTTTCAACTTTCTTTTTATATGTCATAGTCACCTTTACTGGTAATTACTTTACTACCATTCTCCATAGGAAATACTGACATTCCACTGTCCTAATACATCACATTTTCCTTATTTTAATAGCTTTAATCATTTCTTCTAGTAAATTTTCCCATGGATTTACATAATAATATTGCTTCATCACATTATTATAACACATCCTACTTTTTCTGTATCATCAATTTTTATTTTTTATGTTACTATTTTTCTTGATAGTTTTTAATTTCTTCATTCACACATTCTTTTTTTTATTCTTCCAGACAAAAAAAGAACACACACCAAAAAAACACGATTTAGTCTGGTTAGCATATCTTAATGTCCCTCTATGACCAGTCACAAATCAACACTTGGCAAGTGTTTCACCTTGTTGTTTTCGCATTTCAAAACAATTTCTAACATGCACCCTACATTCCATAAGTTTCTCTCTTCATCTCTTAACTTTCACAGTATTGTCAACAGTTCACACAGACCCTACAAGCATTTTGTATCGTCATCATCGTCTGCCAGTTTGTCAGTTCTAAACTGCAAGGTAATACTTTGTTAGTATTAAGTTAGTACCAGAAAACAAATAATTGTTCCATGGATAAATGTCCTTTTTGTTACACAGTTCCAGAAATTTTATTATCAGTCTTTGCTTCAGTTTAAAATATTAAGTCATGAAAAGTCTCTGTCCCAATATGTATATAAAAAATTGAGCCTTAATACCCCAGAACAGTTACCAAATTTCCACATATATAATATCTATAACAGTGTCATTTTCTGATCTTATTCTCACAGTTGGTCTTCTATTTGAAAGCATCTTTACTTACAATGTGGGATTCATGAATGATGTTTACATGTTAGCATGATGAGCAGCAGCAGTAATCGCATATGCATGCTATTCATCACGCCTACATGACTGTAAGCATGTCATCGTGGCCAGCAACACTGTTGGCAGTCAGGAAACCATGGTGAGCAGCACAAGCACACACAGTAAACAGACTGGCTTGGCTATGGGTAAACCTGTTAAGTGTGCTCACACGGACAGCACAACGAGCTACAAGCTGTACACAAGCAGGGAAAGTGTACTGAGTGAACTGCGCACATACATGAAACATATGAATACAGTAATAAGTAAGAGGGATGTGAAACAGCAAAGGCAACTACAATACATGCATTACCAGAAAGGAAAAGTGTACTGAGGACAATGTGCACAGAAATCAAAGAGATGTATACAGAAATATATAAGAGGGGAGGATAAATGTTCAAATTCTACTACTATAATTGATGTGAAGGTGTTTATGTCACAAAGAAAAATTCACAATAATAACATTTTGCAATACATATGTCAGAATAATTAATGATGGTCACACTTCCTGAAAATCTAGGTAAATAAAAGCAGATATGACAGTTACACAAATTCACATTGTAACAAAGGGAGATTACATGACATTTCAATGTCATTGACATACTGAGTTGAGACAACAGTTCTCATAGACAGTAGATACATTATGGGATATTTGCATAGGGTGCATTTTGTCAATATAACATGATGGAAAATAGGAAAGGCTCAGAAGCCACAATCTCCTTTTGCAAGAATCAAACTTAGCCCATCAGTGTCAGCACTGAGCTGTGTATTAACTCTGTATGCCACAGAAATTGGTCTAATACATATATGAGGACAATCACTCTTCAAGGGAATTATGTACCTCAGTATTCTAATACTTATGCATCCCATATGTAGGGTGTGTGGTGTTTCATATGTGGGAGCACGCACAGTGTGATATACATAATATCCTTACACACTCCTGCCTGACACAGTTATTGTGTCAACAGATAAGAATAGATGCAAACACCACACTATGATGCAATGTATTCCCCAGAGCTGTGTATTGTCGGAATCTGACACAAGAGGTAACAATGGGTATTGTGATGAACAAATAAGATTAATCTGTGAATTAAGAAAGGATCCCTGAAAATGAAGATCATGTCAGACTGATGGCAATTAAATAAGTATGCTGTGATTAGTCCTATATCAATGTTCTGTGGTCAAAGAAGGTTTCTCTGTATGTCTGTATGTCTGTACACATACCACCCAAGAAATGGAGCACACATTCGTGTACACCACAGTACTCAATGCATATGCCAAAGAAGCACTTTCACTATTACACTGGCAGAACATATGTCTACTGTCATGAAATCCAAAGTTATGCTCAGATGTGTTTGTGTAGCATATCAACGGATAAAACCGACGTGATGTAATAGCTGTTGTTTGACGTCAGTATGTTCATACAAAATTAATCCCCATGCTAGAATCGAATGTCAGGCTGTACAACTCCTCCAAATAACAATATGGCTATTAATTCCATTTGCCACAATGGAGCTGTTATCACAGCTGTTGAATTCCACCTGTGTGAAGTAATTCAATCAGCTGTACTTTATACGCCCATAATGTGTATCTGCTAAAACTGATGGGGGAGGCCTCTGCCACCCTACACGTACAAAGTATAATGGGGAGTGTCTTTCCTGCAGAACAGTTAAGGACACAAATGCTTACAGTCACCCAATACTGGTTTGGAAAATTTGCCTAGCTGTTGATAAAATCAGCACTATAGTGGGATCAATGAATGTGCCATCACCAATTGTCTTATGTGTGGTTATGTGAAAGCGTTACATCATGTGTATAAATCAAGGAACAAAAAAAAAATCCAAACTGCTCAATCTGTGAACAACTTTATTTTACCAATCTGATACATCAGCCATTCGCCTTCACAGGATTGGGATTTGTTTTTTTGCCAGACAACATATATGTATTTGTATCCCGTTCTGCACAGTAAGAGGAAGAAATGCACACTCACAAATGACAGTCATTCCTGTAGTCAAACTCCCTACTTATGTACTGACACAATCTAGAACCAAGTGTATTATATGCACATGCCACAGGAGAAATCTTCACAAAAACATAAATAGACCAACTCTTCAAATCACATCAAAGAAAGTTTAATTGATTTAATTGATTTATTGTTGGTTAAGGATTGGTATATAAAGGGACATGTTGGGAAGTTGAAAATGTTCCAGCAGACGGCGAGAGGCCGTGGTACCAGAACAGTTGTAATAAAATACTGCATGTCCTGTCAGTGGATTTCCTTGTCTTTCTTTGATGTGGTTTGAAGAGTTGGTCTATTTATGTTTTTGTGAAGAGACTTTTTCGTTTGGGACATGGAAACCACTATGACCATGGTAACTACAGCCAGTTGTTCCTTTAAAGACTATTTGATTGATGGTGAACGTAGATTTGCTACCATGGACCATTGGGGGTCACCATCTGAAAATAATAAATTGAAAGGTTTTCTGCATTAGAAAGATTAATGACCAGGGAAAATACTATCTTTGATGATAGTAAATTGTTAGAGAAATACATCTCTTTGGACATTACTCCTCGGGGACTTCACATAGACCGGCTGCCGGGTGGTAATTTTACCAAGGAGGAAGGTGATCTTTTGGCTGAGTGGAGGCAGGCCTCATTACAGTGTACCATCACCTGGTTGTGGGTCCTAATTAAGAGGAATGCTCAAAATACGGAGAAACTGCAGGGGGAGATTTCGACATTACAGGAAGTACTTCAAAAAGAAATCTCTGGTCAAAGGTATAAACAACTTATTGAACAGATTAATTCTAATGTGCAGAAAGTTGAGAACAATGTTATTGAAAGAAAAAACAAAAACTAAATAGAGACATTAAAGATTTTCAAAATGGTACAATCTATGTCCGTTCACAGAGGGGGTGTGCCAGTAAGCATCGGAGAAGCAGAAGGAATGGCTCTGGGGTCCGTGATTCATCTGTGTCATCAGGTGAACACATTTTGGGAAGAAAGAGTGTTTCCTTCAAGGAGGTTAGTTCACAAGAGACTTTGGAAACAAAAAATGACACAAAAGGGCACGGACAAGCCCAGCAGCAGTCAAAAACCAAGACGACAAGAGGGAGAGGCGACAGAAAGAACGGAAGGAAGTACAACAGTTTTATTTGAAAGAATGTGTAAGTAACACGTTCTCTACTGACTTTAATGACTTAAAAGGTTACTTTTCTTCTCACCATGTGGTGAAACAAGTTAATGATGTAACTGGTAAACAAAATGTGTTTAATTCAAATTCATTGACATCTGAACAAATGCATGAAGCAATACATGGGACAGGGGAAATGTTAAATGCAAATGTTACACATGTAGGCAATGCTGCTATTGTTCACAATGTTGTTACTGGAGTAAATAATATGAATTCAATGCAATATGACTCTTTGAGTCAGGTGATGTATGAAAAAGCTCCAGAATTTGAAGAAAATGCATTGCAATTTAGTTTTACTAGCATTAATACTGTTACTGGTGATCATGTTTGTGACACAGTGGGGGTTAATGATGTTTTGAAAGTAATTCAACAAGTGGGTTTGGACATTGAAAAGACTGCAGGGGCTTTTGAAGTCTTGGAAGATTCAATATATGAGGAAAATATTGTAGATGTAGTTCAGGATGTGGATTTGGATACTGAAATGTTTGTGGAACTGTTAGAAGCTTCGGAAATTTTAGAAGCTCCAGCATGTAAAGAAAATGTTTTGAATTCAGATCAAAATGTGTATGTAGACAGTGGAGTGTTTAATGACTTCGAAGACAATGCTTTGAAAATCATTAATTTAACCGACACTGTGATCTCAGACTTTGCTAGTAAGGTATTGCTTAAAGGTGCAATATTTGTACCTACCAGAATTCCATCTCTGGCTGATGTGATTATTGATGTTATAAAATTCTGCCGTAAATTGAACCTTAAAGTATTTTTTCAAAAATCAGATGCACTTCTCGCAGATGGGGGGATGTAAATGACATGGAATCTTCTGATGAAGATGAGTTATTAAATCTCAGTATTTATGATAATAAAATTTATGAGGCATGTATAAACTTGGATGAAGAGGAGTCATATGGTAATTTAAGAAATAGTGATACATCTGAACCTTTTTTACTGGATATGGTTGTTTAGAAATGCCTAAATTTAAATCAGATAATAATTTCATGCCCCCCAAAAGTAGTCCAGCTATAAATATTTTTGAAAATTTAGTGTGTAAAAAAGTGGAAAATGCTTATGCCCAGTTTGTTAGGAATTTTGAATCATATAATTTAACCAAGGAAGAATGGATGGCTTTACAAGAACTTAGATGTAATTTGAATGAGATAATATATAAAACAGTTGATAAGGGAGGTAACTGGGTAGTCATGAATGTTTTGCAATATGATGAAATGGTTTCTAACATAATATCTGAGGATGGATATTATGTTGAATTGCAACATAACCCGTTACATAGATTTGAAATAGAGTTACAAGATATTTTGGAACGTGGTGAAAGGCTTGGTTTTTTAAAACGTAAGGATGTACAAAAACTGATGGTCAATACACCTAGGCATCCATTTATGCATGCCATTCCTAAAGTTCACAAAAGCATGTCAAAGCCACCCGGAAGACCCGTTATTTCTGGGATTGGTTCTTTCCTTGAAAATGTTAATATATTTTTGGATTTTCACTTTAAGAAACAGTTGGCCACAATTCCATCACATGTTAAGAATACCCAACAAGTTTGTCAGGAATTATTAAATTTGAAATGGGAAGACGACTATTTTTGGGTAACAGTAGATGTCAATGCATTATATTCTAATATTAACATTAGATGGGGTAAGGAAGCAATGGCCAAAAAACTGGGAGAAGGGCCACATTCCACATTTTTGTTAACTTTGCTTGAATATTGTCTTCCACACAATTATTTTACATGGAAAAAGAAATTCTTCTTGCAAACTAAGGGAATTTCGTATGCCATAGTTTATATGGGAGAATTTGAAAATCAGTTCATGGTATGACAGGACTACTTTATGAGGAATGTAGTATACTACAAGAGGTACACAGATGATTTATTATTCATATGTAAAGGTGAACAGGCAAAATTTGTAAATTTTATGGAAATCTTAAACAATAATTCACATGGGTTGAAATTTACTTGGGAAGTTGGTATGGACAGCATTTCATTTTTGGATGTCACGTTTTATGTTAATGAAGTAAAAAGGGTACAGCACAAGCCTTATAGGAAGCCCACTGCAGTCAATAATTTTTTACATGCAACTAGCATGCATCCCCCTCACTTGATCAGTTCACTGCATTATGATGAATTTCAGAGAATTTCTACCAGTACTTCTGAAATAAATTTAAAAGAAAGAATTTGGAAGAGACATTCACCAGGTTAGAGAAAAGAGGGTACAGTGAACATATATTAATAAAGGCTAAAAATAAAGTTATAAATACTGGTGATATGAGAGGTAGGAATGAATGTTAGCCACATGGCAGTAGAATTGGAAATGTTGAACAGCATGAAGGGATGGAAGAAAAGTTATTTTTTGTTACTAGATATTCTAATTTTTCTCCTATTTTGGGGAATATAGTCAGGCAAGCTTGGGAAATAGTGACTCATGACACTTCCATTGGATGTTTGTTTTCAAGGCACATAACTTTTCCCTATGGCAGATATTGTAATTTAAAAGAATTATTGAACAAAAAAGTTTCAAATCAAGACATTCTGATGCCATGGGGAAGACAGTAGGATCATATGGCTGTGGAAGATGTTCAGTCTGTCATAGGGTTAAACATTTAGATGGTACAAAGATTAATGGAAGACTATATAGGGCTAATGAATACTATATGTGTGATTGTTGTGGAGTGATGTACATAATAGGATATAACTGTGACCCTATTTTTTGGTACATTGGTCAAACTACGAGGAAGGTTAAGGTGTGTATTATGGAACATTTAGGGGATGTGAGAAGGAAAAAACCTGAAAATCCAGTAGCCATGCACTTCTTGTCAAAACACAAAGGGATGGAAAATAATTTATTTTTTAGTATTCTTGCATGCCCCACATCTTTAGGTGGTAATTTTAAACATCAGTTGAACAGACTGGAAAGTTGTATAATTATTAGTTTTCATACTTTACATCCTCAGGGAATGAATTTGGAAAATAATCTCAATATTTGATACAGCTTAGTAATACATTTGAATTAAAGCTAACAAAGGTTATAAAATCAAGTTTAAAAGAATGTATAATATTTGTTTAGAAATTGCATTTAGTGTGTGAATTAATATTTGATGTATTTATACTGAATGCATTTAAATGTGAAAATATTTGATATGGATGCACATTTATCTATATATATATATATATATATATATATATATATATATATATATATTTATATATTAATAGATATTTATTTGTATAACAAAAGCATTACAGTTATATTTAAATATTGTTATGAATGAATTTGGGTTTAACAGGGGTATTGTTTATAGGTTGAATATTTATTTTCAGAGTGTTTGCAACTTTTAAAAAAGTGGTTGTGTGGTGAAGTATCCACTTAAAAGATGTAATTAATGTAACTGGGAAAGTTTAATTTATTTAATTGATTTGATGTGGTCACAGGAGAATTCTGCCTGCATGTGAGCCACACTGTATCTTTTTAAAGATGACATAACCTGTGCCATGCAAAGGATATGTGTGTACAAAAATGACTTCTTCAGCTATGTTCAGTTCTAAATGCAGTCAATACTAAGAGGTGTAAGATACTCCTGTACCCATTTGCATTCACACACACAAAATCAGGAGAGTATCACTGCTGTACTCAAACTCCCAACCTATCAACTGACAAATCTACTTATAAGTGCATTATTTGCACATGCCACAGGAGAGGCCTGACTTTAGTGGTGTGAGAGTGTGCTGTAAACAGTAAGCATTTGTGGACTGAGTGAAAAAGGGATGTGGGATTGATCTACCTACATAAATGTTTCTCACTAGTGGGAGTCAAACAAGCACACCCTGTTGAATAAATCTTTCAGTGATGAAATGGACCCACCATCATACAGACAAATTGATTGTTGTGAGATTTGAGCCCTGTACCTATGCAATGTAGGGGACATAATACATAACAGATAGGTAGGGTGTTCTAATCTCACAACAGTCAACTTTTGTGTGTGTGAAATAAGGGCAATGTTATGATCAATAATTCATACATACTGCTGACTTATAACAGCTATACTGACATTTCTGTATACTGTATATAATGTCATATTTACTCAAATCCATATACACACACATACAAGTTGACTGCTGTGAGATTACAACCACCTACCTATGCAACCTAGAGGGCATAGTACTTAACACAAGCACCACCGCATACGTTTGATTTTTGCAGTGTAAGAGTACACTTTATAGAAAATCTTACCTCAAACATCTTAGCACAAGAAATCTGGACAAACCCTAAAATAATGGGGGGGGGGGCCTAAAATAGGAACCGATCTTACATATTTACAAAATCAGAAAGATTCTAAAATAACATGATTTGTGTTAGTATGCATTTACTGAATGATGTGAAACCTGAAACTCATATATACATATATATATATATATATATATATATATATATATATATATATATATATATATATATATACATACATCTTATTTAACGACTTCAGTTCTCACTGATTTGCTATAAAAAATTCACAATTTTTATGAGGAATAGACCAAAGATATGAGGCAAAAATCTGGACATTCTGCAGAAATCTGGATAACTTAGATGCATGTAGAGCATGACATTGTGTGTTGGTGTTGCAGAGAAGATGATGTTGGGAGAAGGGTCTGACAGTGATGTGGACTCACCCTACAGTGTACAGTTAACTCCAGTCTACATTGTATTGTGGACAGCAGTAGTTAAGGTCATGTTTACACAACATCACACACACAAGTTAACAGTTCTGAGATTTGAACCCCCTTACCTATTGAGCTATGCAGTCTAGAGGACACAGTACTTAAAACAAGCGCCACCACAAAACATTGACTTTTATAGTGTGAGAGTGCACTTTATAGAGGATGACATCAATGTAGTGTTGCAAGGAAGTTGATGTTGGGAGAAGAGTTTGATACTGATGTGGACTCACCATGCAGTATAAAATTAATTCCAGGCTACTTATTTTCACACACACACACACACACACACACACACACACACACACACACACACACACACACACTGCTGTGAAATTAGAACACCCTACATATCTATTGGCACAATTTAGAGACACAGTGCTTAATGCAGAAATCTGACTTTTACACTGTGACAGTCCAGTGTAAATAGGATTAGCATCTCATTCTGCGTCAAAGAAGATACTGTGATGTTCAAGGTTTTGTGCAAATCCAAATTTGTTGATATGATGGAGTAAGGGCAATGTTATGATCAATAATTCATACATACTGCTGACTTATAATAGCTATACTGACATTTATGTATATTGCAGAACTGACAGTAAGATGGACCTACCTGTCTTGTGTATATGAGACAGGGACACTTGTGAAACACAGGATGGACAATGAATCATTCATGGATCATCAGGTTATTATGATGATAAGTAAACCTTAATGAATGGTACTGATATTAGCAGTGGTATGTGCTCATGCATGGGCAATGTGGGCTGTCAGTAACAAGCAGTACCTAATGTTCCAATACAGGAGGGATAAAAAATGATTTATGTGCATCAAGGATGTATTTAGTTGCATATCATTTGTAAGTGTCAGTGTTGCAGTGCAGACCCAACAGCCCAGAATGACATAGTCAATTGATCACACAGTGCACTGCATCTCACAAGAGTACATTAAAAACTTCCATGTAGTGAAGTAATACAATCCAGTAGCAATAGTTATTTTTATTCCAAATCTCTTCCTAAAGGACAATGCTGAGAAACATATTGTGCAGATGTTGGCAGTGTTAGCACATGCATGATTAGACTTTGATGTGCTGGACAGTGAAGTACTGGTGTTTAGTGGTGTTCAGTGGTGCTCCTTAGTAATCCTTGCACAAATAAGAATCACAAAAGAAATGTTGTGGTTCTGATTACACTTACAACAGATCTGTTTTATCTTCACAAGTTGCATACATGTGCTCTGCATGTTTTATTATATCATTCAATGATGGCCAAAAGCTCAGTTCAGAAATTAAGTGTTGTGTTTGCCTTCCCTATTTGTGCAACAGTTTTCTATGAGCAAACACAGTTCTCTGTTGAAAGAAACAGTGAAAGCTTCATTTGGTGTGCCTTCTACAGAGCAAGCAAGCTTAGCAGTGATGCAAAGCCGTCAGCACTCTGGACAGTACTTAGGTGGGAAAATGCACCTGTCAACCTAGCTTTCTTTGTGGCACAAGGTGTAAATTTGCAAAACTACAAGAAAAAGCACAGTTTGACTCCAGTATGCAGATCATTTTATATTTTACAAAGAGTGTCAGAATGTGATTATTATACTAACTTTTTCATGACTTTAAGAATACCTAGTAATGACAATTAGCATATGTTGCCTGGCCAAACTGTGTGTAATAGCAACTCAAATATTTTATACCTACTACATACAATGCATGCTTTGTGGGAAATCATAAGTTAACTGGGTGTACAATGTGGTGCAAGGCAAACACTCACCACATTTTGCAATACTACAGTTGCTCATTGCCAGACCCCACGCAAATGCTGAAGACTACAACTGATAAAACAGAAGGGGATTAGAGAAATACATAAGCAACTCATTCACAGGAAAGACACTTATAAAAACAGGCAGCAAGTGTTTTACCTAATGCTGGATTCAAACCATTGTCAAGATGAAAAATTAAGTTTATAGAGTTTATCATTATCTCTAGACCAAAACAAGGAAATCCTGTTTCACACATCTCAAAATCACACCTTTGAGGAGACAATGGAAGATGTCAGTTTTATTTTTCAGCAAAGTAATGGCAGACTGAAAATGCCATAAGATGACATTTACATCCATCAGCCTAATGAATAGTCAGCAGTACAAAGGGGTTAGAGAGAAGGAAGTGAAGATAGAAACAGATATAGAGACACATATGAAAGGATGGTGTTATGAGTCATTAATGTACATCTTTCTGGTGTGCCCTCAGTATTAGTCATTCTCTGTACCTGTAAGTGATGGCTGTGAGGACAAAGAAACTCTAGGACAGGCAAAAACTGATGATGACTTAGGTAGCATAAGGGTGGTTTAATAGTTCTTCTTAATGGATATGGATGTGTTTGCAATTGCTTTTTTGCAACAGTATTTAAAATCTGCTCATGAAAAGTTGCTACTGGATAAAACTTAAGATGCATGTCATTAAACATATCATAGAAGTATAACATTACATTAAGACATTCATCTGGACTTGAATCTTTGATGCCATACCCAGTGCAATTTTCAGAGAAGTAATTTATGTCAGTACTCCACATAGGAAGTTGCACTTGGTTACATCCAGTAGTCAAAGACCTGTTAGAGTATCCGTTGCAAAGTATTGCCTTTATTCTGTCTTTACTCTGTATTCTGATAGTGCAGGATGTTTAAACAGCTTTGTGTGAGGATAACTGAAGGTGATGGCAACAACTGACCAGGTTGTGCTATAAGACATGAACAGCTATTCACCGTCACTCGGTATTGGTGTGTGATGTCAAAATCTGTTCAAAAATGTGAAGGCTTTCTTATGGGACAGTTCTGGCTATCTGTGCTGTGTGTGATTCTATTTTCTGACCAAAAGAAATGTGTGAAAAAGGAGTTGATAAGAAAGTTGTGAAATGGGGCAGGGGCAAGCAGATGGGGGAGGACAGAGAGGAAAGAATACAGGAATTAGCATGATGGTAGTGGGAGAGAACCACAGATATCCACTTCTTCACAACATAAATGTACAAGTGTAGCCACAATTTGCTAAATTTGGACTATCACCAAACCAGGGTAGGTGACAACAATAGAATAATGCTGTACAGCCAACTGGACCACATCAAGTGTGTCCAGAAGACACATAGGTGAAGTGGAGAGCTATGTATGGGTTGTTAACCCTTTGTGGGAAAGGTGCCCATCAAAGAGAAAGGAGTGTTGGGGAAGATGTATAGTAATGTGAGGGTCAGGTAGGAAGGTTAACTGAGAAAGCAGGTGCAGACCTACAGGCAAACAATACAGACAAGCATGGTGATGAACATAACAGTTTGGGGACACCAAGACTGGTGATAGGTCAGAAGCATCAGAGGTGCACCCACGTCAAGCATGAGAAAAATGAAAACCTAGTCCATACCCTCAGAACTGTTATCACTGTCTTCTGTCTCAGTTTCCTGTGTCAGTGCTCAATGTGGCATTTGCTTAGCTAAGTAATGAAGCACCTTTTCAACACAGCCAATTGGGACACCAAGGCCCCTTTCCATTATACCCCCATCAGACCTCTCAGCTTTTGGAGGGTGACAAAATCACCTCCTCCACTAATACTACACCCAGAGGGTGCCAGTGTACCAGCTGCCTGGGCAGAGCTACATGATGTGAAAAGGCCAGGTAGGTCACGAGTTGTGGAGGCAGCACTGTCAGCTTGGGACCCTGAAGTGCTGGGTGTTGGTGCTGCAACCTGTGGAGGGAGAGCGGGCTTATCTTCAGTGGTTGGTCTACGTCTCTGTGCTGCATGTCATTTTTTGTAAGTGGAAATGTATGACAACAGAACAATTTTAAGCCATATAAAATACCCCCAAAAAAAGAGAAAGAGAGAGAGAGAGAAAGGAATGGGATAGACAAAAGACAGAGAAAGAAAGACAGAATTAGATCATGGTATATCACATGACTGTATAATTTCAGAAAAGAAACAGTTATGATTATCCATGTCACATCAGGATATGATGGGAAGGTCTTACTCTGTTGTACCATTAATCCATTGCATTGCTATGATATCAGAGATACAACTATTTATTTCAGTATTGACATACTGCATACAGTTACAATACTTACTAGGCTTACAGTAATACCTGATGCATATGTACCATGTGCCTCTCTGAGGAGATTTAACCTCTCTTGGTGTGCCTCATAGTTCACTGCAATGTCTTCAGCAGCTGTTCAACAGAGAAGAAGAGACATGAAATCATACTGAATAACATTCTTGGCTGTGTCCTTCATTCTGTAGCATTTAATACTGATGGGTCAGTATACTTACACAACTGAAGGATGTCAGCAGTCCTAAACTCATCCTCCTATTGGCTAAAGGAGGTCCTTTTTTCACCATTTTAAATCATTATAGTGGTGATGACAATTCTCTCCAGTGTGGGATGCCAGTTGCACCGGAGACAGTCTTGGCTAATCTGTTCCAAGTGTCATTCATATAGTGAGACCAAGTATAGCCTCCCTGCAGCAGCTTGTGGCTCTAGCACTTCACAAGGAGAGGCACAAATATCTTGGACTCATGAACACCCCCCATCTTTGTGCTCTAAATTCAGCACCTTCATCTCATGCACTAACCATGTCTGCAGAAGTCAAGCAGCAACTCTTAAGTATGAATTGACTTCAAATTCCTATCTCAATTTTAATATCTAGTGCACAAGCGCACACAACTATGCCAACTGCTTTTGCATGATGATAAGCCCACAGAGGCATTTGTAAACAAAGTGGAAGGTGTTTTATCAAACTGCAAAGAAGGTGTGCAAAATGGTAATGAGATTTGCCATGTGTGATGGTCAACAGTCACGCTTTTTTCAGATGGTCAGCACTAATAGCCTCAATGGTTTGCCTTGTTATCCTTTGTGTTTTTGGATGTTAAATGGGATGACTTGGCAGATAACTTTCTGAAATGACACACTATAAAAAGTTAGTTGACGGATGTAGAAATCAATCCTGGGGAACAAAAAATGCATAATTTCAAACAAAGTGATTATTTTTCAGTGCTACATGAGAGCTCCTTTTCAACCAATAATTTTCTTGGGTGGCAAAAGCCAGTGAACCTTTTTGGCTAGGCTTATGTAGGCCCCAGGGCAGATAGCCTAGTACCTACCTATGAACCATCCTCATTATAGATGGACTGAATTTAGTATGAATGGAGATTTTACTCCACATAGGCCTGTATGTGTGTGACTTTATGAAGTCCTGTGAAATGCATTCCAATGAAAGGAAACAGTATTTCTGTTTGTAAATGTATGTCAGATGGATAGACTTTCATGAGCTGATTAATACTGGTTGGGGTATGATATATACATACCTCACTACATATACAGTTCTAAACACAAAGATGGCCTATGTGAGGAGAAAAGATGATTTTAATTTAGGTACACTGCTCATCATAGATATGCAAGTGCATTTTTATTCCATTATCAAAAATATCTGCTTAAACAACTAGACACACATTCACCTGTCTTTCATAACTAAATCAGTAATGACATATACTACTTACAAAAATTAATTTATCAAAGCATTAAAGGGACGTATTGCAATAAACATAATTATGATAGTCATTTAGTGTTACCTTCATAATAAAGTGTTGCTAGAAATTGCATTCTGACAATCTTTTGTAAAAATAAATATTATCTAGATTTGAACTTTGGATCGCCTGTATTTTTTTACTAAAGTCAGTAGACTTACAGTTTGTGCCACAAAGACAGCTACATAGTATGCGGATGTTCTCCACTCAGTACTGTCCAGAGTGCTGACATTCTTAGATTGCTGTTAAGTCTGTTTATGCCACAGAAGGCTGCCCAAATAAAATGTTTAATTTTTTCGTTCAACAGGTAAGCTTGATTGCAGGCCATTCAGCAATAATCAGGTGCACAAGGCAAGAAACAGAAAAAAAAGCATTTGAAGTTACGATGAACATGATTCCCACAGCTGGAGTAATAATGTCCCCAGTCTTCACAGTGTATGGATTTGAAACCCAGAGAAACTGTCTCGGTGCTATTCAGAGAGCTGTAGCAAAGCACATATTTGCACCACTGGAAAATGCGCTATTGATGGCATGACAAATTCAGTTTCTCAGTTTGTACCTTGGGCAGTGGACTTTCATTCACTGTTTTGAAATACTGCCACTCAAAAGTGTGCTCTGCCAAAACATAAACAAATGAACACAAAAAAAAGAAAAAAATGAACAAACAATTGTCAGTTGTAACAAAAACAGTGTAATACTAATGAAAAGGCAGGATTTTGAAGTTTCCTAGATCTGTGTGTGGTACAAGCAGATCATATGCTCAGAAAATCTGCATTAACTCTGTTAGACCGCACACTATCTGGAATTGAACCCTCAACTCAGTGCAATAATAGTACACACTCAGTTGTGCTTCTTAGCCCTCTTTACCACCAACACAGGAATAGAAAATGTTACTTTCTCATTTACTTGAATATGTGTAAATCAATGTCCTATTGACCAATATTTTACACTAAGAATAGCCCACACCATGTTAATGTCAAGTTGCCAGCTCTGCTAACTGTTTCTTCTCTTTATTTACTAAACACTTTCCTCTCCTCTCAGCTTCACTACAAAAATGCAATGTCATTGCCATTTTTATATCTTTGCTTCAATGTGTAATATAGATAATCAGCAGATGTATTTTAAGCAAAAGATGGAAAGTGTGCTCCTACTACAAGGATATCAATGCTGTTGAAGCTGTCAAAGGTGTTTACACTTTTTATTTTAACTCTACTCTGCATGATATAAAGAGTTCAGATAGAAAACTCACTTTAGTATTGCTTGCTGTTGTAGTCAGAGCAATCATTAGCACTTGCAAGCCATCAGCACCTAACAACTGTCATTGCCCTTCCCTGCTGTCCTAAGGCATGTGTATGCAACTGTGTAGCTACTTACATCATGTTTACATACATCAAGTGACTTTTGGTATTCAGGAATGCTAATGATTTCACATCTCATTTGCATCTTCACAGTGCTCAGAGGGCTCAATCCACACTATATAAAGGTAATAGTGTAGCTATGGAAGTGGAAGGAGTGAAGACTGTTTGGATAGAGACAGACCATTACTGCTAGTTATGTTGATGAGATTGTCCTACTAATTACTGTACTATTTCATAAAGTATGTTTGTCCTCTTCATAAACTGCTTTGATTTCCATACATTGAATATATTTCAATATGCAATAGTAAAAAATTGATATATATATATATATATATATATATATATATATATATATATGGTTCTATCTGACTACGTCGACAAGTCAGAACGCCGACAGCGAGAACACCGACGCCAGAAGATCGAAAACGGAGAAGACCGACGGATCAAAACCCCGAGGCTGAGAACATCGACATGGGAAAAGGCTGTGGATGTATGCGGTAGTGACGGACGGTAGGGTGCAGTAAGGTAAGTGTGCGACTGTGATAGTTTGTGGGTTGGGGCGGGTTAAGTGAGTTAGGGTTAGCGGCTAGGTAAGTGTCGACTGTGATAGTTTGTGGGTTAGGCGGGTTAAGTGAGTTAGGGTTGGGGCGGGCTAGGTAAGTGTCGACTGTGATAGTTTGTGGGTTAGGGGTTAAGTGAGTTAGGGTTAGGGCTAGGTAAGTGTCGACTGTGATAGTTTGTGGGTTAGGGCGGTTAAGTGAGTTAGGGTTAGGGCGGGTTAGGTGAGTGTGCGATAGTGGCGGACCTTAGGGTTAGGGTTTGGGTTAAGGTTGTAGGTAGTTGTGTATGTGAGGTTTAGTGTTGGTTTGTAAGGATTTTGGTGTGCTTGTGTTGTGTGTGTGCTTTTTGGACCGGGGATTTGTTTTGTTTGTTGCTTGTCGGGATTATGGTGTGTCGGGCATGTGAGGTTTCGTGTTTGTGAAATGTCGGTTATGTGGTGTCGGTGATTTCGTTTTCGGCGTTTTGACTTGTCGACGTTGTAAGATAGATCCATATATATATATATATATATATATACATACATATATATATATACACACACACACACACACACACACACACACACACACACACACACACACACACACACACACACACAAGTTAAAAAAATCACTGCTGGTATACTACACATTTGTCAGTTCTTCCTGTGTTTTCCAATTTAGTGCGGTTAAATCACAGATTTATGTTATGATTTGCTATTGAAATTTAACCATTTACTGCAGACAACTGTATTGTGCTTAGCAACCACATCAAGAGATTATATGTATGTAGCTAATAGAGGTGTTAGGCTTCTCAGATGGCCCCTGGTGACCTCTAAAACAGTGGAGAGACCAATGGAAATTATCTGGGCAGATGGACTTGAATTTTTTCATAGAAGAGAAATCAAACCAAACCAGTTTCTGGGTTAGGAGCCTCTTCAGATTCAATGTAGTACTTCATAGACAAACAGAATGAGGCTCACCACAGCACAAAGTAAAATTAGAACACAATTTATTGACTGCAGTAACCAAAGTAAGCACTTTCACGTTTTACAACGCTTCATCAGACTTTTACAACTGCTAGCAACTCCAACCACACTTAAATAGTAACATAATACACCCTCTATTCAATTAATCAATCAAATCATAAAAGCCATTCACATTCTAAAAGCAACAGGCACACAATCACAACATCAAATACATGCTCTCCTCACATATATTAAAAAACATATTACAAACATAAATATAACAATATAACAAAACATATATATATGCATCAAAAATATATAAAAGAGAACAGCAGCTCATATGTGCATATAAGATTGCTCACAACTTAATGAGCATAGGGGTGTGCTGGTAAGAATGGTTTTAAGGTTACTTTCTCATTTAATCCATGCCCCCCTACAACTTTGTAACCTTATTATCCATCTGTTTAAACATTCCTCGGTGTAGTTCTTTATATCTCCCAACCTACTTGTTACCCCAATCAATTCTAAAACACTGAACTTAAATTTGTGAGTCATCCCTTTATCTAAAACATGCTGGGCTAAGGCATTGTGTTCATCTTCTCTGTTTATTGCATAGATATGCTCTCTAATCCGTTCCCTAAGACTCCTATTCATTTTACCTACATAAAAACATAAAAAACTTTGGCAGACAGCTATATATATCAAATTCCTTGATTTACAGTCAGCATAGAAATTGAAATTATATTTGTAGTTTGTATCTGGATGTACAAAATAATCGCTTCCTGACATATACACGCAGTGATTACAGCTTCTACAAGGTAGTGTCCCCTGTCTATTTGATTCCACGAGTGTGCTTTTATTGTTGCTATCTTCATAACATAGCAACCTCTTAAGCGACTTTGTATTCTTATATGAGAAATGCGGTCTCTGGCCCACTATTTGGATTATCTTCTCATCTGTAGTAAGTATCCCCCAGTTCTTTTCTATTATTCCTCTGATTCCTTTATTCATGTTTTCTCATTATTTCGTTGATTTCTATTGTTATTAACATTCCCACCATTCCTATATAAATATGGTCTCCCTTTTCCTTTCCTTATTGAATCATTTATTTGATAGACAGATTCAGCTTCATATTTATTATAACCTCTTGACATTAAATCATTCACTAACATCTCTTGTTTCTTATTGTAACTATCATCTCTTGTAGTAAGGCGTGACATTCTCAAAGCCTGTCCTTTCACTATATTATGATATATATATGCTGAGGATGCATACTATTCCTATGTAGCATACTATTTTTCCAACATGGTTTCCTGTATATCTCGGAATGTATCTCCCCCATTTATCTTTATCACCTTCACATACAAGAATTCCATCTTCTCATAAGAATATTTCTGTTCAAATCTCAAAAAATCTGTGGTACCATTAATATATTCAATGAAGTCATTCAGCTCCATTTCTGTGCCTCTCCATCAAAAACACATCGTCCACAAAACGTTTATAGAATTTTATATGTTTGTTAAATATGATATTTGACAGGACATATGTGCTTTCCCAATATGCCAACATTAGTTTGTCATAAGAGTTGGCACATGGGGTACCCATCGCAACACCTTTTTTCTGTAAATAATAAATATTCTCATATAGAAACACACTGTTATTTAATACCACGTCAAGTAGAGCTAAAATCTTAATGATGGAGCTAGTGGATATCCCCTTCTCAATTAAAAATAATCTCAGGAACTCCATTCCTGTATTATTTGAAATTGAGGTGATAAGAGACGCCACATCTAATGTGACCAATAAATCTGTGTATGCCTCCTTATTGTTCAAAATATAGTCTCCATAACTTTCCAAAAAATCTTGTGTATCTCTCAATATGGAAATAGTGTCATTTACTACTGGTTGAAGTTGCTTCTCAATAAATATAGAAGTTGGTTCAGTCAACCAACCACCACCCGAGACTATCGGTCTCATGGGTGGATTATTATAGGTTTTATGCACCTTAGGAAGTCCTCTTATGGTGGGAATTAGGGGATTCTCAACTAATAAATACTTATATAAATCACCATCAATTGTGTGACATAAAAGCATATCATATAGCTCAGATTGCACATTCTTGATCAATTTATTTAGCATGGCTCCATTCAGTGTTTGATAAGTCCCAAACTCACCCAACATGTTTCTCACACTAGTTGCATACATTTCAGTGTCTAACACAACAGCGCCACCCTTATCAGCCTGCCTGATAACTATCGCTTTATTATCTTGTAGCTTCCTTATTGATTGAAATTCATCATAGGTTAAATTGTAAAATTCAGATTTACTGCTTTTATATAATTCAAACAAATCACGCTCACAGGCTTTCTCGAAGGTCTCTAAAAGAGGATGTCCCTGTGGTGTAAAAACAGAAGGTTTAGAAAAAACATTCCTATTGCCTGTACTCATATTATCAAACATTAGATTTAAACTAACTGTTCGAATAAACATTTTCGTCTAGTATAATGTCAGTAATATCTACTGATTTCGAAGGTATAAAAGAAAGGCCATGATTTAATGGCCACAACAAGTGACAACTCCCACATCTCCCCCGACTTCACTACAAAACTGCTTGGTGTTACTATTGATAATAATCTTAGCTTTGATCATCACATTAATAACACAATAAAAGCAGTTAATAAAAAGATTGGTTCACTATACAGAATCAAACCCTTCCTTACACCTGAAGCACGGACTACCTTAGCACAATCACATCTTATCTCTACCCTTCTGTATGCTTCCTCTATCTACACTAATCTCTCTAAAGGTAACCTTAGGAAACTGTCTACATCTTACCACAACATAGCTCGATTTGCCACTGTATCTCAATATAGAACTCACCATTGCCTAAACTTAAAACAATTACACTGGCTGGAACTTCCCAACAAGATTATCTATCAACAACTCTTAGTAGCACATAAAATTTTATATCAACCCTCAAAAACACCAGCTCTTAGCGACCTCTTGACTCCCTATAATAATTTAAAACGACTACGCTCCTCCCAAAAGCTACAAGTTAATATTACCAGAATTTTAAACTCTGCAGGGAACTGCCTTTTCTCCAACTCAGTTGGCAAAATATGGAATAACCTTCCCTTACATATCTCCTCTATAGCCACTTTTCCTTTCTTTAAGAAACAACTTCTTTCACATCTGAACAATTTCTGGCTCTGCTCTTGTACCAATCCAGACTAACCTACTTTCATCTTTAAACTATATTTTATTTATTTAACACTCCTATCTTTTTCTCTAATCTCAAATAACTTTATGTTTCTATTGTTGCTACTGATGTAAAAAAAAAAATATTTGCTTGTTTTTACTACATAACTAGTATTACATAATTGGTATTATTTGCTCTTTGTTAGTTTGCATAACCTGACCTGAACTAATATCCTTGTATTTTTGCTCTTTGTCTATATCATAAGTTACTATTTTACATGTATTTCTATAACCATGCTTTAATCTGAGGAGCTTTTCTCCCCGGGCCTCCACTGAAAATGGACAATGATCCAGTTGGACTAGCCCGGTCAACAAATGTAAAAATAAATAAATAAAATAAATAAAGACCTTTCATTATCAGTCAGGTAATATTGTGATAAATTTATCACTAAGTCTTTGGTATTGGTTTCAGTATCTTTTTCTGAAATTCGTGTCTGTCCTCTGTCATTTTCCTCTTGCCTGCCCGCCCATGCGGCGACTAGCTGGTCTCAGTCATCTGCCGAATGGGTAAAGGAAAAGAAGGAAACAGAGTGTTGCTCGCCATTATTACAGCTAGCATATCCAATTTATTATTATAATCTTTTTCATACTTATTGATACTACTGCCATCAAGCAGACATTTACATAACTGCTGTCACCCTTACAGACATGTTAACAGAATGGATGTATTGCTAATGTGTCCGTGTTTCATTTTTTTATGGGGGGGCTCCCTTACCTTGTGTGAAGTCCAATATGAGCATTGTGTGTTCAACTGTTTTTTTTTTTTTTTTTTTTTTGAGAATGAGTGCACTGATTTATTTTAAGGAGATTGCCTTCTGTATGTCCTACAAGTCTTTTTTTTTCTGTTTTATGTTGTACAGGACTATAGCACCCAGAGCATCTGTTCCATGAAAGCCACCATTCAGTGATGCAGAGAACAAGGTCATCATTGAAGCCTTATGCTAACACTGAACCTTCCTGCTTGACAGGGGCAGATGTGATATGGCATCCAGAAAAAGCATATGACAGCAGGTGGTTGCTGACATAAACACAGTGGGTGGACATGCCAGAAATTATAATCAGGTGCAGCACCATGCAACTGATATGATTACAGCTGCATGCAGGAGGGCATCTGCAGTAGCATGAGAACAGATGGCTTACTGAAAATGAGCATTGCCTGCCCACTGTCAGAGATCCATACAGCTAAGCAGAGGGTTCACTCAGACTCATTGATGTTGGAGCTGATGCGGATAACAGGCCAAGATGTCTCAAGAAAAAAATCCCAGGTATGCATTGCTTACAACCTTCCATCTCCAAAATGAGGAACAGTAACCCTCATAATGCGGAAAAAATGGGCAAAATGTGGCTTCTTAACAACTTCAATTAAGAAGGTCACAGGATAGTTAAAATATGCTGGTTTTACTTATAAAAACAATATTTTAATGAACTGATATGATTCATTTCTATTTACAATGGATATCAGTCAAAAATTCCTAACACCAAATGTGTGAAAGATCCTTTCAAATTGGAACTTCAAGAAACATGAACAACAGGAACTTTTTAAGACCCCAAATGAGGTACGCTCCTTGTATTCAGGTACACTTGAGAGGTATGCAGGTATTCTAGATATCTAAGTCATGTAATGCCATTGTAGACATTTGTATGTGTTACTACTTTCTATGTCTGAAAAAATCAATATGTGTGACTTACAACTGGGAAGAAGCCAACAGAGATCACTTTTTTTGGGGGGGGGTAATGGTCACTCTGCTTGATTCTAAGATATTTCTTAAGGGGAAGATAGGCAGGTAATTTTTCTTTTGTCCTTGTGTTATTTGCATTGTGATGCTTATTAGCCTTTTTTCCACTGCCTTTCCCATTCTCTGGGGACATCAGAATTACCATATGAAAGACCACCTGCAGATGGTAAACACAATCTTTCTTTTATTAGTAATAACCATTTATTAGGTGAAAGTCTGAGGAGACAGTAAAGCATATTGTATTCTTTTAATATATGAAATAGTTTAACATGAGTATATAAACTCTGTCTGACCAAGTTCACAGACGACTGCAAGCTGGGAGCCATTATTAACTCCCCAAGAGATGCAGACATCCTACAGAAATGCCTCACTGAGATCAATGACTGGTGTTGAAACCATGGCCTTATGCTTCACAGCAAAAAATGCATTGTCATCCCCTTTGGTAAAAACTCAGTTCCCACTAATTACGACTTCGATGGGAACCCACTGAACACAAAAGGTGTTATAAGAGATCTGGGGACGCAGGTTGACAGCAGCCTTTCCTTCAACCACCACATTGCCACTGTGGTCAGAAAGTCCTTCTATGTGGCACATCTCATTACCAAGGGTTTTGCATCCAGGAAGAAAGAGGTCATAGTCTCTCTCTCTACTCTTCCCTCATTAAACCAATCATCGAGTATAATGCCCCATTTGGCATGTACCTCACTAGACACCTGCAACAGCTGGATAGGCCATAGAAGTATCTCATGAAGAGGATCAAAGGCATTAAATACATGTCCTGCATGGACAGACTCAAAAGACTCCAGCTATTCTCTGTCTCATATCGCCTACTTAGAGGCGATCTCTGCTTGAGTTACAAAGCCATGTCTGACCCAGCTCTGTTAGAAATGCTACATCTAAAGAAATCCCAATCACACCACACCACATGCTCAGGAGACCTCAGCCGTATTACCACAATCAACAGAACATGCTGGAGGGACAGGTTCCGTACCCAGAGACTGCCCATGCTCTGGAATAGATTTCCCATACATGTCAAGCAGAGTACCTCACTGTCCCTCTTCGAGAGAAATCTTGAGGAGTGGATGGGTAATAGAAAGTTCACCCCAGGATCACTCCAGTGACTCTACTTGACAGAAGCACTGGGAACTAACATCGGGTGGCATGATGCCAGGGCACTTCTATGGGCTAGACTTGTAAAGGCTCCAGGGCCATTAACCTAGTACACACTTATGAACCTATGAACCTATATAGAACCAAGTTTGGGTCATTTCCACTGACTATTTTTCTTCTTCTTGTGTTTATTGTTTATTATCACGGGTGATCCTGACAGTCACAGTGTTGAACTCATACCACCTGATGTCAGAGTATTGGTAGGCTCTGACGATGGTGGTGACACAGAGGCACAGTTAGGAGGTGCAAAGGTTCATTCTGACACTAAGGTTGTGGCACGTACATCCACCGGCCTTACTTTGGACACAGTCAGTGTGCTTATGCATACTCATTCCACTGAGTCCTCAGATATAGGACAGTTTAGGAGTGACACAGTTGACTGGGTAGTGTGGTTAGTCCAGTTGCAGAGCTGGTTGAGTCTGCCTGAACCCATCATGAAGGTATGTCACCACACAAGATGTTTGCTAGCGATGCTCAGAGAAGGCCTACTATCCATCCTTGTCATAATGCTAGGAGGCCTTCTATTTACCCTTGTCCTAATGCTGTTGTGTTATTATATGCCACCAGATGTATATATAGTGCCATCGTGGAGGCACTCACATGTTGCATAAGGGTCTCAGAAGACATTGTGCAAGTCCTAAATGTGGCACATTCTGATGTGTGTGACAGCCTCAACCATGTGGATGACTCATTGGATAGGATGAGTGACACACTGGATCAGGCAGTGTCTGTGATGCAACGTCTGCTGGGGTAGGGCCAGCATCTATGTGTCATACAGCTGCAACATCCTCTATTGTTAGCTGACGTGGCTGTGCTAGAACCCATTCCCATAGTGGCACTACTTTTACTGCTCCATCAGTGATTGAGGGTGTCCACACCTAGATGTGGTAGACTATGGGGTCATTGTGGAAGTGGCACTGCAACTCCTGCCAGAGGCACTTAGTGTGGTCGAGAGTGACAACACTGAACTGAGAACTCTACCATGCACAGCTCACACCTGCCCAACATGGAAGGATGTACTGCTAGCACAGAGCTTAATTGTGTTCAGACACACACACACACACACACACACACACACACACACACACACACACACACACACACACACACACACACACACACACACATTTCACAAAAACTGCCCATATCGACACACACAGGCAAGATAAGAAAACCTTAATGCTGATTGTGATACATCTCTTGTTAGAGGCCCTGAAATATTTCCTACTTTACTGAATGTTTTGTGTTTCGTACTCACATATATTCACTACTTTGCTGTCAGCCTCGGTATACCACCCCCCTATCATGGGTAAATATTAATGGCTGTGCCATGCCCTTTGTTCATTTAGGTTTGACTTAGGGTTGCATATATGTCTGATACACAGACTGGATAGCTAAGAGAGTCTTTCTCTGTATGTTGATTATGTGCATATTTAATACATAACAGGATTGTGGATGCTTTTGTAAATACTCATTTTGGAAGGCTTTTTTATCATTTAGTATTGTGAGTCATGCATTCCAACCAGTGATACTACATTTTGGCTTATTGCTCTATTTGAGAAACTGTTGATATAATTGTTCTGTTGACTGTTTTGTGTACAGTGGGTAAGTGACCAGCTTGATGCCAGTTATTGTGTACAATGCATAGTTGTTTACTGCAGATATCATTCCTATAAGTCAAGAATTCCATTTTTGGCCACCCCACACAGGTTCTAATTGAGTACATTTATGACCGACAGTATGCAGGTAGTTCATCTTCTTACACATCTTTTCATATAATACAGATTCTGCACTTACTTTGACATTACTGCAGCTATGAGTCGTGTGCTTTGGGGCTGTCTTTCTGATGCTTTCTGTACACAGACATTGCATGGTTAAGTTCAGTTTGTGCTTAAGTTGTTATGTATATTGCTTCACTGGCGAGTGTGTGTGCTATCATTTGTCTCTTAACTGCTGAGTGTGTACGCTAACCTGTGAGACTTAAGTGATGAGTGTGTGTGCTATCCTTTGCATCTTAGCCAGGGCAAGGGCATATTGTGCATGCCTATGTCTGCCGCCTACTTCTGCAGCTCCCTCAAAATCCTCGTCTGTGTATACTGGAGGTGGCACAGACTGTGAGAATTTCTGCATAGGTGCCAGGGTCGTACTGCAGGGCACCCCCTGATGTGTCTAGACAGAGGAATTGTGACTTCAGCATATCAAACACTGCTCTGTGATGTTTCTAGTTTGAGCTTGGGTATTGCTGTATCCTTCTTCTGTGGGTGTCTGTGCATTTCTGATAGGTGTCATGAGCCACGGTACCTATGCATTACCTGCACCACCCAGTAGATGGCCTTGTGGAACATCACCCCTGGCAAACCTTGTATAAAGCTGTGAGTTGTGCCAAATGTGTGAGCCATGATAACTGTCAGGTTTGCCTGCACAGACACTGAGGATGATCCCTCTGGCATTACAGACAACTTGGCAATTGGTTGAGTGGAACTCCTTCATGTTAATGTATGTCTACCCTTGTTCACCAGGTGGTGCTTTTATTTCTATGTGAGTGCAGTCTATGGCCACCAAGACTTCAGGAATGTGTGCAGCATAAAATTCCTGCATTGTTCATGCTCTCACTTCTTTGGTATGTGAAAAACAGTTGTATTCCCTTGCATGTTCTAACATAGCTTTGAGACACTGGTGAAATACTCTGGAGACTGAGGCCTGCGTCTCCCCTAGTATATCCCCTCTGAGTTTCTGGAATGTACCAGTGGCTAATATCCTTAATGCTACACATACCATAGTTTCTTCTGGTATAGTTTCTCCTTGATTTCCCCTGGGTCTGAGGTGGGGACGACAGAGTTTGTAGAGATCCTGTAGTGTTTCCCTATCAACCCTGTATCACTCTATTATTTCAATGCCATGCAGTCCATGATATAAATGAGGTCTGAACACCCTTCTTCTCCCTGGATGATGTCTAGCAGCAGCAGTAGCAGCACAGATATGTGCCCGTTGCATATAAACATGCAAGAGAGCAGCAGCAGCCCCTAACATTGCTTTTTTTCTAAGTGTGATGGTAGCTGTATTCCTGTCAGTTTTGGTGTTAACGGCAAAGAGCTTCACCATCTCTACACGGTTAGTTTATAGCTTCCTGAATGGCTCCACCATATTGGATTGGTTCATTAGCAAGTAATGCACCTGATAATGCTCTCTTAAGCATATTCTGCTGTTTACCCTTGCGTGGCAGCTCTACACGATAAATTCTCACTTTCCACCTCCAAACTCTCCATAGCTTTTCTCTCCTCCTCCATGCTGCTGCTTCCCTTAGGCTTCTGCCTTGCTGCTGTATGAGCCCTGTGACACCATCTAGCAGTTCTAAAGAGTAGGGAAGTTCCCTGATACCCTCGCCAAAATTACCCTAGCAGTATAAATAGAATATCAGGTCTCCCCTAAAATGAGGCCTTTAGCCTTGTGGGATTAACCTGTTCAATAAAGAAAAAATAATAATGATCCCTAACATTTCATGGATTAGTACAGTACAACCCATTGATTTTCCCCTGTCTACCTGACTTGACTACAAAATGCCCACAATTTTCATTAAGTATATTTTAAATATCATAAAACAGTCAGCAATAATGACTAGAACATATACCCTTGAATATAGGATTATGATTAAGCCTCTGATCATAATCAAGTTGCTATGTTTTTCATAAACTACCAATGAGATTATCATGAATTTCTTGAATATGTTTTGAGAACAAATGACAAATGATTATGTTCTGAAATAATGCTGATAATTTAAAAAAGATATGACCGTGTAAAGTATTTAAACAGCTTTTAAAGCTCTTTGTTGATTCATACCTCTCATCTGTCTCTGATTTTTAGGGATGTCCGAGATTTTGACTTATGTTTCTGCTGCACTATCACTCCTAAAATTTCTGACAGGGCAACAATGATAATAAAAACAGTGCCAGACCGTACAGTTAAACCCAGGGATTCAGAAACATATTCCACATTGCAGTGTGCAATTGTGCATGATGAGTGGCCTTGTGTAGGGTGTGTGCGATTCAGAAATGCATTCAGCTCGAGATGTGGCGACTGAACTGCATAGCTACTCATAGTACATTGTAACGGTCATATCATGAGAAGATATTGAGTAACACTACAAAATGAGAGACTCACAGTATGTAAGGGTAACCATTTCAAATGTTGGGACCCTCCAGGGTGAGTCTGGAAACACAGAAACTGAATGGCCAAAACAACGGACTTGCATATACCAAGTCTGAGATGGCCATTTCCTGCAATATTCCCTTTTCTCTGAGCTTTGGCAAACTTGGTGTTGGCATATATAAGTTCAGGGAGGGTGGGGGACTTCACTCCACATCAGGGTTGCAAGGAGCTCATCCCCCCTGCAAAAAAGTAGTTTAAAGTAGAACAGCGATGTTCAATATTCACTCTTCTGTTGCAGTTTTGGTCTTTTCTCAGGCTGTCAGCATTATAAATGCTGGCATTTCAGTAGGGAGTTGTATGCAAATAAAACAAAACAATATGGCAAAGCAAATGTAGAAAGAGGGCAACATGATACAAGATCACTAGTATTAATGACTGCAGCAAACTCCATCTGTACATGCAGGCGAGCCACAAAAATATGCTAGGGGTTGCCACAGCATTAGTCAACATGTGTATACAAGCTATAACTGCAACTACAAACCTTTGTGGTGTGTGTAATTGCCCTCAGAAGCACCATATCATATGACTATTCTTAACACTTCTTGGCCTTCATGACACCCACATTATAGACTGGTAGTATGTAGACTGGGACATAATACAGGAGCTGGTAAACATGAGCAAACTCATGTATGTCATGAAGTGTGTATCCCAGTGGATACTAAGGTATGTGTGGCGTTACTTATACTGGCTTGCAAGGATCTTTCAGAAACCAACAAGGGACACAGTGGGGTACCTCAGACACCTGCCTCGAGAAGAGTACATCAGTTTCTCATTGCCATGCTGCAGCATGCAGGACGAGCATATGAGGTTCCTCTGCACTACAGAGAAGACAGCCAACACCATGCAGGATTTTTATAATATAGCCCATAGTTCTGAGGTCCTGGGGCCATAAACTGCATCCACATTGATATAAAGACCCCACTTGCTGACCAAGGAAGAAAGAATGCGAATCATAGAGGATATCACTCCATCAACTGTCAGGTGGTCTGTAATGAATAGGCTATCATTTACAATCTGTCTGTAGGTCACTCAGGCAATATTATCACACATGACACAGATGTGGCCTTTAGCTATGGTTTCTGTGGGGAAGACATCTCCAGGGGCATCTTATTGGTAATATCATATATGCTCTAGATGATAGCACCCATCTGAAATCCAGAGACTGTGAAAGACAATGGATAAAAATATGGCCTGTCACAAATTAGGGTCATTCTGGAACATGTGTTTGGGCTGATGAAAGCATGCTTTCACCACATGGAACTATTTGTTGGGGCCCTACATTATAACCCTGGCTCTTTTGCTAAGATATTCTTAATGTATGCAATGTTACACAACGTGATAATGAGGAAGCAGCTGCAGCAAAGAGGCTGGTTGCAGAACCAAGGGATGAACATGCTAGACAAAGGGGGATACAGTATGCCAAGCCAATGGCAAAGAGGCAGCGACTTGCAAATGACCTTGACCCATAGTAAAGCATATACACTGCAGTAGTGATGCATGCAAACTCAATACCAGGCTATTCTTACCCATGCATAGGCTAACCAAGTAACAAATAAAGGGCAGGGCATGGTTATCATCATTTGCACAGGTGTGTGTGTTTGTGTGGGGGGGGGGGATGAGTGTGCAATGTTTCCCACAGGGAAATGTGCAAGTGCTGCTCAAAATGAAAATTTCAAAGCGCACTTTACGTGTCTGAGATTAGTATGGAGGGGATCTGTGTAAAATGTTTTGTGAGGAGCCACTGTCACTAGCTGTCTGTGAGTGTGAGGCATGGTAGCACTGTGTGTGTGTGTGTGTGTGTGTGTGTGTGTGTGTGTGTGTGTGTGTGTGTGTGTGTGTGTGTAAGTGTGTGTGTGTAAGTCCTTTAATTCTAAGTTGAGATTCATCTAAAACCTGCACATTATTCTAAAAATCACTGCCTTTTAATTCTGTGGTTTCTAAAACTGATTAGGCCAGGTAATACATTTAAACCTGCTGTTCCAGAGACAACATGAAGAAAATACTATCGTCTTCTTCTTCTTCTGGCTTTTCCCAGTTAAGGGTCACCACAGCAGATCACCTTGTCCACTCATGATTGGCAGTGGAGTTTTATGGTGTCAATTTGCCAGCCCAGCACCCAACCTTCCAAAGAAGGCACACACTCACACCTAGGGCCAATTTAGAGTGTCCAATCCACCTACAGCATGTCTTTGGGATGTGGGAGGAAACCAGAGCACCCGGAGGAAACCCATACAACCACAGGGAGCACATGCAGACTCCACACAGAAGGCACCCCAGCCGAGGATCAAACCAGAGAACCTTTTGCTGTCAGGCGGCAATGCTAACCACTACACCACCGTGGCCGCCCTATGAAGAAAATACCATACACATCCTCAACCTGTCTCTGTGAGTCTTCAGTTAAGTTAGACAGAGTATGACCTGTTAACTCTGCCTATATTTCTTTCCTATCTCTGTATGCTGTAATGGTGAAATTACACTGTCTATTGCCTATGTTTTCTACCTTATGAACTTATTGTACCAGGCTGTCTCTGTCTTATAGCAAATGAAACATTTCCATGTTGCCCATAGATTTAAATCTTCAAACATCGTACTGTTTAGTCCATTTTCTTTTTTATTATATAGCCTAGCAAGCATGATGGTTATTTTTTAAAGAGTAACTGAAATCGGCAGTAGAGGGATACCTTTATGACTGGTCTTAAAGCATAATTACCACGTACTGTATTAACGTGTCTGTAAAATTTCCGCTAGATTTGTTAATAATTTTATTTACCTTATTAATTTCTATGTGCTGTAATAGATGCATGCCTTTTAAATTTGTGTCTTAAATATTCTGCAAATATTTATGAGCTATAATAGCTTATTAAAACCTATGCTTTCTATATTTCAGATCAATGCCTTTGCATACTCTGTCAGTGTCCTTTTACTTTCTGTCTAACGTACAATAATTATGTAAAGTGAACTGTAATCTGTACATTAATTAACAAATTAAGCCTGCCCTGTTATACCAAGAATATATTAAACAACTATTACTACCTATTTTTTCAATAACTTATTATAATAAGCCTTTTACAAATATTTCTGTCACTTTACTGTTAAAACTAATGAATGAATTATGTGATGTGTGATGTAATAATACTGTTTACAAATGATTCGGTCACTTTACCCTTAAAGTAATGACTGAATGATGTAAAGTGTGATGTATTTGCATGCTGTAACTGAGTATTAATGTTTTATTCTGAAATTTGACTGAAATGCACTATATTGAACGTATAACTGAGTACGAATGTCATATTCTGAACCTTGACTTAAATGTACATTAAAGTGATACATATTTATACTGAACATCTAAAATAGGTGTTTATACTCTGGAAACTAACTAAACTAATACTAAAGGAATATCTTTTGCCACTGTTACCTAAACACAAATAAAAGCACAAAAACATAACTGAAATCTGGTAAATGTTATGTTCTGGAAAGTAAACTATTAGTACCTTTTTCTGTCAGTTTTGTCTGAACATAGATAAAAACATAAACTGAAAACTAGTACTGTTATACAACTGTTTGAAAACATGACAACATTTATATACAGATACACATACAGATAATTTTAAATCTTAACCTTAACTGCTGGCACCCTGTCTGACTACCCTTGCAACCTTCTTTTACAGTCACACATGCTCTGATCACCATTTTGGAACTTAAAAGTTCAGCAACTTATAAGATAATTGTATGTAAACTATTTTCTTTATAACCTAACTTCTGGGAGAGCACAGAGCCTTGGTCAGCAGCTATTCCTCATCCCTCTGCAACTTGCCATCTCTCTTTCAGTACAAGACCAGATTCAGTATCTTTTGTTTTCTCTACTCCCAGATACCTGTTTCTGAAGAGTACTTCCTATTAATTCATTATTTTCTCTCATGTGACATCAACCAATATCCTTTACATCTGCACAACCTAAACTACCTTGCATTTTTTGCTCATAAACTCCCCTCGCAAGTAGCACTGTATCCCCTTTATAATGCTCACTTCTAACCCAGCCAGTTTTGGTTAGGTACCTTCAACTATTTTATTCTTTAAACAAAAGTGATTGATTTTTCTTGGCTTACCTTTCTAGTACCTGGCTCAACAACATGGCTTCTCCAATCCTCTCCCCTCCTAACCCTTAACTCCTCCCCTTTCCACCCAATCTAAGGAGATAACTATATCCTACATGCTGGGTGACATTTTTTAATAATATCTGCCTGCTATCCAATACCCTGGGGTGCTGTGCTTCTCCTGTAAGCCCATTGCAACTAAATGTTACACCATATTTATACATATTACTATCTGTTAACTGCTACCAATGTGCTAATGTTTTAGTCATCTGATTAGAAGCTGGAATGTATGCATGCTGCCTAAGCTAAAATAATCTACACAAAGTGTTTATTTTTAAATTTGGCGTCCTTGCTACTGTTTCTCGGACACACCAAATTGCATATTTTTTTTCCAGAGGAAACAGTGTCTTCAGCATTTAACTAATTTAACTATCCCTGTCATTTTTTTATTAGTAATGCAGCAGTTTGTACATATATTGTAGTCCTGCTTGATTCTTCGTCTTAGCCTTGCAAAGTTTATTTATGTCTGTTTAATGAGAATGTAGTATGTGTTGACATATGCTTGGATATAATAATTGGTCATAAGTGAGTGTAGCTTATCCTTTATACAATTTATTCTGTTTCTTGTTACTTATCACCTCTCCTAATTGACTGTTTGGATGGCATTGTTTTGATTATGTGCAATACCACTGCATGTAAAAGTAGAGTGTTCTGGTTTCCATACCCCCCTTATCTTCACCTTACTTATCTTTGTCTTTTCTGATTTATTTTCAGTTAAATCTTAACCTTAACTGCTGGCACCCCATCTGAATACCCTTGCAACCTTCTTCTACAGTCACATGTGCTCCTGACACCATTTCTGAACTTAAAAGTTCAGCAACTTTTAAGATAATTGCATATAAACTATTCTCTTTATAACCTAACTTCTTTTATTTGTTTTCTCTCCTCCCAGTTAACTGTTTCTGAAGAGTTCTCCCTATTAATTCATTATTTTCTCCCACATGACTTCAACTAATATCCCTTACATCTGCACAGTATAAGCTACCTTGCATTTTTTGCTCATAAGCTCCCCTCACAAATAGCACTGTATCCCATTTATAATGCTCACTTCTAACCCAGCCAGTTTTGGTTTTATTCTTTAAACAAAAGTGATTGTTTTTCTTGGATTACTTTTCCAGTACCTGGCTCATCCCGCTCCATTCCCCCTCACTACTCTTGAGCTCACTCCACTGTCCTATCCTACCCCCATTCCCACCCACCCCATATCAATTACATTTTTTTCTTTCCTTAGCTGCTCCCACACTCCACCATCCAATAGCAAGTAACCCCTCTCCCAATGAATCAACCAATAACAATCAATACCCATATCATACCATAAAACAATTACCAAGTGTGCCACACAATCACAGCCCTTAAGGCAAAATAACATACCCAACACACGAGTAATAGGCGACTCTCTAGTCAGGCACACTGATATCCCACAAACTAGGCTGGACAAAGAGAAGGTTACAGTTAGCTGCCTGTCGGGCGCCAGGATCCACCACATAACACAAGCACTCAGGTCACTCCAGAACAAGTACAAATATGACTGTCATTGTCCATTTTGGTGTGAATGACCTGAGACGTACCTCCCTGGACTACATGAAAAAAGACATGGAAGAGCTCTCTGATCACGTAGCCCAGGCCAGTATGACCCAGACGCTGAGTAGCATCTTGCCCTCACCAAGAATGATGCCACAGTATAAAGAAAAAATGATCAATTTCAACAATTGGCTAAGTTTCTGCTGTCATTCAAAGGGGATCTAGTATCTGTCCATCTGGGATGACATGCTCGATAAGCCACTTTGCTTTGCAAGAGATGGCTTGCACCTGTCACACTCAGGCTTTCGAATACTGGCCAAGGCTTTTGACACCCCCATAGTGCCTTTTTTAGGCAAGGCTCAAAAGACAAACCCACTGCTATAAATAGCACAAGTAACCAAAAACTGAGGGCTATGCTACTCAACGCTAGAAGTCTAAACCTCAAAATGCATGCACTTGAGGCACTCCTCAGTATGGAGAACATTGATATCTGTGCAGTAAAAGAAACCTGATTTAAGGCTCCTGAGAGCACCCCAGCACTACCAGGCTATAACTCATACCATACTTTTCGGCCACAGAACCTGGACTGAAACACAAAAGGTGGGGGTGTATCCATATTCATCAAGGATACCCACATCTCCAGGTTAGTGGCACAGCACAATGCCTCAGAGATCATCCATGTGAAACAAACAACAGGCAAAACTGCAATTCAAATTGTAGCTTGCTACAGATCACCCACCATGACCCAGGACCCTCATTCCGCATTTCTGGAGACACTGAAAAATATGAAGGTCCTACCAAATGCCCTAATATTGGGTGATTTCAATTACCCAAACATTAACTGGGAGAACTACTCAAGTACTAACTCCCTTGCCCAAAGCTTCCTAGAATTTATAAACTCAAACTCCCTGGATCAACTGGTCAACACCCCCACCAGAGGTGACAACATATTGGACCTGGTCATCACCAACATGGGTGAATGGTGTTCTACACTGGAGGTCAAATCCTCGCTGGTTAGATCAGACCATAGACTAATCACTTTGGATATCCACATTCCGCCCCCACCCCCAATCAAGGAAACCACCGTGAAAAACTTTTCAAAAGCAAACTTCACATTACTTAAGACCGAGGTGGAAAGGTTCACAGCCCCCATGCTAAAGGACAATGTTGTCCAAGCTGCTGAATCCCTTACAAAGGCAGTCTATGAGCACCTGCAAGAATGCATGGATCGTGATATCCCAAGCAAAACCAAGACTCCCTCCTCCAAGAAAAGGAAACCAGTCTGGTGGACCCCTGCCATAAACAAGCTGTACAATAGGAGGAGGAAACTAATGCAGAAAATAGTAAAATCCCAAGAATGAAAGACATCCCTGATTAGTATCAGCAAGAAACTACAATCCCTCATAAAATCATCCAAGGCTAGCTTCAAAAGAAAAATTGCCAAGGACTCCAAAGATAACCACAAAGCGTTCTTTAGCTATGTCAAGAACCTAAGTGGAAACTCTCAGATCTGCTCTGAATTAGTGCAGAATGGCACAAAATACACTGAACCAACTGAAATTGCCAACATTCTGGCAGACAGGTTTAGTGACAACTTCACCCCCCTCTCACCCCCTAAAGGGCCCATAACCATACCAGAAGAATGTAGTCCCCTGGCAATCACTGATACACAGGTTAAAACAGCCCTATCCAAATAAAAAAATACAGCTTCAATGGGACCAGACGTTGTCCCAGGCTGTGTCTTACATGAGCTCCAAAATGAACTAACCCCTCACCTAAACACACTCTTCAAACTCAGCCTCTCTACAGGCTACATAGCCATAGAGTGGTGCACAACAACCATTATCCTGCTCCACAAAGGTGATGCCACAACGGACCCCTGGAACTATTTACCTATAAGCCTGACTAGCCTGGTCTGCAAGGCTATGGAGCGCATCATCATGGAATTCATTAACAGAGACATTGGGAACCTTCAAACATTGGACCCTACTCAGTTTGGCTTTGTTAAGGGCAGATCATGCCTCCTAAACCTGGTGGACTTCTTTGAAACAGTTGCCAAGGCTTTAGACGAGGGAAAGGAGGTCCACACAGCCTACCTAGACTCGCAAAGGCTTTCAGCACCATTCCCCATTCTGGTATTATAGACAAGCTTACCAGGCTGAACATAAACCCCTACATCATGAGATGGGTTGCCAATTGGATCACGGACAGAATCCACATGGTGAGAGTTGCAGGCTCTAAGTCCGACTCTAAACCAGTTACAAGTGGTGTCTCCCACGGCTCAGTCCTGGGACCCCTCCTGTTTGGTATATACTTCTCAGAGGTACAGGCAAGCACAGGAGGACTATGGCTGACCAAGTTCACAGACGACTGCAAACTGAGGGCCATAATTGACTATCCAGGTGATACAGACATCCTCCAGAAGGGTCTCACTGAGATGGATACATGTTGTCAAAATCATGGCCTCAAGCTAAATGCCAAAAAGTGCATAGTCATCCCCTTTGGAAAAAACAAAGTACCCGTGAACTACCACATACGTGGTAGTCCCCTAAATACAGAAAATATAATAAGGGATCTGGGGATCCAAGTAGATAGTAATCGCTCCTTTGATAATCATATTGCCAAGGTGGTTAGAAAATCCTTCTATGTGGCCCACCTAATCACAAAAGGGTTTGCATCTAGAACAAAAGAGGTTATTGTACCCCTCTACGCATCACTCATTAGACCCATCATAGAGTACAATGCCCCATTTGGGATGTACCTTACAAGACACCTGCAACAGCTGGAAAGACCACAGAAGTACCTCACCAAGAGGATTACTGGCCTCAAACATATGCCCTATGCAGCCCGACTGAAGAAACTCCAGCTGTACTTGGTTGCAAACCGCTTACTCAGAGGTGATCTCTGCCTGACATACAAGGCCATGTACAACCCAGAATTGATGGACAAGCTCCACCTAAAATAAAAAACAAATCCCCAAGAGCCACACGCTCTAGGGATCTAAACCTCACCACAATAATAAATAGGACATGCTGGAGGGATGGATTCCTGTCCCAGAGACTCCCCATACATTGGAACAGGATTCCAATCTACATTAGGCAGAGCCCCTCATTAACACTCTTCAAGAGAAACCTTGATGAGTGGATGAGAAACAGAAAATTTACCCCGGGGATCACTGCAGTGGCTCTGCTGGACAGAGGCACAGGGAACTAATGGCTTTGCTGGACCAAGGCACAGGGAACTAATCTAAGGGGGCGGCGAAAGCCAACACATTCTGGCTAGGCTTATAGATGCCCTTGGGCAGACAGCCTAGCACTTACCTATGAACCCAATATAGTCACATTCATAACTAGCTAGTACCCTTATACTAGCTTATCCATGACACCTCATACCCTTACCATCTACTAATACATCCATAGTATCCCTAACAATTAACAGCTACTTACAATTTTTTACTTTACCACTATGTTGCTTATTCGTACACCTATTTTTCTACTCTGCTCCCTTGTCCTTTCACTATGTCTCCTATCACAACTAACATCCTTAACCAAAACCTCTACACCCTCAAAACACACATTTACAACTACCGTACAATCTTTACCCCTCCCCAACTACTCTGATATATCCCCTAGCCTGTATGCACTTGATTATATGTCTACATACCAAATTAAAACTATTTCCACTCCATAAACATACTTACAATCATGTGTCTATCTCCATTCACTTAAAATAAAACCTCCCACCCTTCAGCTACCTGTCCAACCAAGCTAACTTATTTGTTTGTGGAGATATCCACCCTAATCCAGGCCCTGTCCCTATGAATTAAGTATCACAACAGTCAATCTTCAAAGTATCAGAAATAGAATTACATGCCTGGCTGTCCCAGAATAAACCAGACATATTAGCTGCAACCAAAACCTGGTTGAAACCTTAAGTAAAGGATTCAGAATTCCTCCCCCTCAGGTTATGCCTGTCTATGGGCTGATAAACCCCATAAAAAGGAGGAGGCATTGCTTTAATTTTCCCCAACACTTTCACCATTGCCCCATACTCCAAACCTATCCCTCAATTTGCTACTGCCGAATTACTTATATCATTTCTCAAACTCAGCAATTCTAAATATCTCTGTATCATAGCCATATACATCCCCCCTGGCAACACTATTCCTCTTCTAGAAGATATTCTTGCCTGGATATCAAACAACATTAACAATGAGATAATCAACCTAGGTGACATAAACATAAACTGACTAGACTTCTTAGACCATTCTCTATCACCCAATATCAACCTCTTCAACTTTACACAGCTGATAACAGATATAACTAGACCTAATAAAAATAAAGGCAGTGACTCAGTTCTAGACTGGATACTAATTTCCACACCCAACAAAATTTCAACAGTGGGAGCACTCTCTTGCAATATTAGTGACTACCTTCCAGCCTACATAATTCATAAAACCAACATAATACCCTCTCAACACTAATTTAAACAAACAAGAAATCTAAGCAACTTTAACACTACAGTTCTCAATGAAACCCTTAGAACCAACAACTGGAATATACTAAAAGTCCTGCCACTCGATGAAGCTGTCGAGTTCTTCAACTCCACATTCCTAACAAGCCCTTTTACCCTTAATGCCAAACACATTTTCATTTACATTCTATTTTTTATAATTCTCATAAAAACCTTATAATCTATATTATTTAATAAAATTGGTCTCCAATTCTGTATATCTGTTTTTTCACCTTTTTTCAATATAAATTTAAGAACAACCCTACATAAGTCTTTATTCATAAAACCTTTATTTAACCATTCATTTAATACCTTTACAAACCATTTTGTCTGCTCTGTGGTCAAATTTTTATACATCCTATATTCTACTCCATCTGGTCCTGTAGCTGAATCTAAATTCATTACTTTTAACACCTATTTTAGTTCATCTATTTTTATTTCCTTTTCTAAATCCTTATTATCCTTGTCATACAGTGCACTTGCCTTCCATGTATTTAACCTCTGCTCTTTAAACAATAACCTAACACGTTCTTTTGTTCTTTTACTATATTCAGAACCTCCTCCTGAGCATTATGTATTCTACTGATACAGCTTTCATTTCTCTCATTACACTGTTAATCTCTTTAATTATTTTACTTAAATATTTTGCAATTTCTTCTTTTTTACCTTGAAGAAAATATCTTTGTTTATCCAATAAATGCTCTATTTTCTTCTTATTCAGTTCATATAATTGTAGTTCCTTGATAAAGACTTTTTCATCATTCTTCTCTAGCCAATCAATTGTATCATTACTCAAATTCTTATACTTTATTTCCCCATATATATTTTTTTCTTTCTCCCAAGTCACATAGAAATTTTTGTATTTCATTTTAAAGTTCAACCACCATTCTGACCAATCTTTATAAAATTGTCTCACCTCTGCATGTTCTTTCCATAATCTCATAACACCTTCTCTCCCTATAATATCCCATTTCACTTCACTTATTCTTTTAAAACATTTCCCTATTCTTATATACTCAATATTTCAATTTATACTAATCCAAATTGCCCAATGATCTGAAAATCCTATCAATACCACTCCTTGTTTTACTATTACTAAACTTTCTGACAATAAAAAATAATCTTATTTCTGTTGTTTTATTTCCTCTTCTATATACCCAGCTCTCCACATTCCAAATGTTTAACTGTCCATATTTTATAATGCCCCATAACAATCTAACATCATATTCCTTATTTTTCTGTAGTCTTAAGTTACAATTAATGTCCCCACAACAATAATCTCCATATTAACTGTTACATATTGAATCATGTTTTTGAACATTTTTTTCTCTCTCCTTTTTTGTTACATATGCATATATTACAATAATTCTACTAACATGTCCCATCCATTTTGCATCAATCACAGTAACTCTCCTGGTTACAACATAATATCTAATACTTTAATTGCATCTTTATATAATATGAGTATTCCTGAACATGTTTCCCTTCCAAAATTCCATATCACATTTTCCCCACAACATTTCAGTTTGATAGCTTTCTATTTGAGACAAACATCTACAGTCTTCTAAGATGGCATTACTATTTTGCTTTTTACACCACTCCAAAATCCCTATTTTTCTCTTCATTTTTTAAACTATCACATGTAATGCTAAAACTTTACATTAGTCTATCTTAAATTATATTTTTTCAACCTTTCCCTTTTTTTTTAAAAACCTTCTATAAGTTTCCTTTTTCTCTCCTGCACTTTTTTACCAGTTGGATTTATGTTATGCTTTACTATACTTCATTTAATATCATCACTATCACTCAATCCTGATTCTCTCTCTTCCACTTTCCCCACATTAAATTATTCCTGCATACTTGCAATTTGTGTGACTAGTTCTTTATTCACAGACTGCATTTGTATTACATCTATATCTTTTTGTTTTGCCACATCCTTTTGAGCTTTCTCGGTTAAAACTTCCACATCATCAGTCGCTGTCTTTTCCCCTTTTCCTTCACATTCCCTCAAATGACCTTTTTTATTACATTTGTGACATCTCACTTCGCAATCCCTTGCATCATGTCCAATTTTCCCACATGAAAAACATCCTTTATCACAATTTCCTATTAAATTATCTTTTTTATCATATAAAAATACATGTTTTAGACTGACACCAATATTTTATCATACCCCTATTTCCATCAACAGTTATAACACTTGGTAAATGTACAACACTCTCATTTTCAATTTTCAAAAATCACATTACAATCCCAGCCCCTCGTCCATAAACCTGTATTGCCATATACTTTTGATACATCTAATATATTTTATATAACTTCAATAAATGTCCTTTTAAAGTCTCTTTATCTATTTCAGTCCTAAATTGTACGCTGATTTTTTTTCTTCATCTCTCTGTAAGTTACTTTGAATACATACAAACTCCATGGTACATTATTTTAATTCTTTTCATATTCATCCAGAAATGTTTCTATTATTTAACCAGTCTCAAATATAATGTCACAAAAAGTTTCTTTTTTTAATATGTAAAAAAGCTCTTACCTCGCTTGCTTTAATTTTCAATGGTGAGTTACTTCATCCTATACCTTATATCTGTCTTGTTCAGAGTCCTCTTTATTTTCAGTACATACAGTAAAAGCTCTCTCTCTCTCTTTTTTTACACCTATGACTTCTTCCATCTTTTTTCAGCTCTCAACTTCACCGTCTCTGCATACAATTTACTTTTTATGACCATTTCTTCATCCTGTTGTATTTTCTTCATGAAGTCACCCCAGGACACATCTTTGCCACTTTCTGGCTCACTTTCATTAGCCACATTCAACAAGATATCATCACGCAACCCTCCCAACTGGTGGAATGTAACCATACAGTCCAGATCTGGAACCTCCTCTCTACTTGAAAAGTTTCATCTGAATCCAAACCCCATCGGCTTTAAAACTTTTTTGAGAAAGCTCGACTGCTTTCTCTGCTCCTTCATCTAGACTCACCTGTCTCCATCTTCTCGACCATTGCTTCCAGTCTCACATCTGCCATAACATCACTCTTCATTTCAAATTCTCTTTCTGTAGCATTACACAGCTCTCTGCTAACATCCTCCTCCATTACCACCCTGCTTCTCTGAGCTGCCTTCGCACCAGAACCAGAAGACAGGCAATACCCCTGAGAATAGCATTCCTGGTAGTGAAAAGAGTAGGTGAAGTTCCCTGATGCCCTGGCCAGATTTCCTCTAGTAGTATAAATACCACTTTGGGTCTCCACTGAAAAGAGGCTACTAGCCTAGTGGGGCAAACTTGGCCAATAAAGGATAGAAAAGTAAATCTTCAAATTTGCTGATGTATCACTTTTGAAGATCCTAGGCAACACTACTGTTACATGCTCCTCATTGTTAACTATTAACCATATACAGAGTGACATGTCTATCACCTTCATAGACTTTAATAGCTGTAATAAACAGAGGTTGTACCAAATGCATTGTTTTTGCAATTAGGGAAATTGGATGGATGGATGTATGGATATTACTGTTAGTCATTTAAAATATCTGAGATATGAAATGGTGGAATTGTAGAAAAAAAGTCAAATATTGGAGGCCTGACATGACACTAATGTGGTCTGAGGCATTTCCAAGGTTGCAGTGGTGGGAACTCAAAGATGTGTTGGGGCTGGGAAAAAATAAGAAGGATGGCAGAATGGTTTCTTGAAAGTAAAGGTGTTAAGCTTGAATGTTGAGATGATGTAACAATCCACGCTAAATGTAAGAGCACCAAAAGTATATAGAGCTGATGGTATATAGCTGAGGGAGCAAGGTGTACACATGTTTCTAGCAGACATACCAACAGACATGAAGGCCATGGTGCCTCTTTCTGCCTCAGGAGTGGGATAAGCATGTCTCCCACCTTGTAAGAATATCACACTTGTAAGAAAGAAAAATGGTAAAATAGTAATTACATTGCTGGTACCTCTGGCACTCTAGGCTTTATAATATTGCTAGACAAATGGTCTACTAACAAGAAATTCAAACAATAGAAATTAACTGATAGGTTAAGAGGAACTGAAATGTTGTGCAAAGGGGTTTGGAGGAAGGGATTAATGACAAGAAGATGGGAGGGAAGCAGAAAAAAAAAGAATGCAGGATGCCTGGTTCACCAAAAGCAGACAGGTTATGGGTCTGAAGGTAAGGGAGGGGATTCAGCAGGTTAGTATGGCACTCATGTAAGAGACTGTGCACCAGCAGGTTAAGCACATTTTTGCACATGCAATGGGGAGAGGAGAGTGAAGGGAGGAGAAAGATCCTGATAAATCCACATTTGTTGCTGTGCTACAAAATAAAAGGTAGGGGGTTATTTGCTTTTGTTTGTATTTTAGATGCTTGACTTCTCAGTTAACTGTTAGCTGAGATACATAGGCTAGGATGTCACAATCGTGCAAGAAGTCCAGACATGGGTGGCAGTGAAAGAGGTAAAACAGTGCAGGTAGGTGACTGTTACAACCATTCTCCACATTAGTGTATATTCCTGATTTTCAGTAACTTGGAGCAGCCAGTAGCCAAAACAGCCACTAGCTGTTCACTCTTAATTGTCAAAGAAGCCATGGGAAACAAGGCAAGATGATTCAGGTTAAGAAATTTTGGGCTGAACATAAGTTTTAGTTCAAAGTAAGCCTGTCTATTTATGCAGAGAGATTTAAATATATTAGCTGATCCTCATTTGATGAACTGAGTCCTGAAAAGTGATTTAATTCACTAAATACATGGCTGCAGCCATTTCCTCTAAAAGAAAATATTTTGTGCTGTCGTCCTTTATATAAGGCAATAATACATAAATAAATAATATCACAAGGATCTTATCACTCACCTTAGAAAATTCAGAAGAAAATATGTAATTTCCCTTTGAAGTTTATACTCTTATTTTTTAACTGTGAAACTGTGGCATTAGGGCAAAGTCCAGGTGTTCTGTGAACCTTTGCTTGCAGCCCTTTTGCAGGCAGAAGCTGAACTGTTGCTTGTCAGGTGCACAAGTGGGAGAAGTATGCGACTGCAAAGGACTGGTTTAGGTGTCAGTCAATGAATGTACTTTTACAGATATACACTGCTTTTTACAGGTAAAACCGATTGAAGGTTGGTTATCTTTTGGTCACATTGGGAAGTTTGCAAGTAACTCATAGCAGTAATAAAAAAAAGATATAAGCAATACATATTTTGATAGGCGGTAGATGTGAAAGGTGTACCTTAAATAATGGTACAACTATGAGATGAAACGTTTAGTTCACATGATCAAGAAAGCATGAAGTCTGGCATTAGGAAAAAATAAGTAATTTCCTACATACAAGAAAATATTAATTCCTGCTCGTCTGCAAGGTATTTAAGGGGCAACAGTTCATTCTCTTTCTTTCTTTCTTGACTAAACTATTTATTTGTTCCTAACGATCCTCTTTGTTCTCTCATTTTTATGTCACAAGAGCCTTGGCAGCGACACTGCATTGCTCTTTTGAATTGTTCCTGAAACTAAGCTCATTTTACATGAAGAGGATTTGTCGTTACCTGAAAAACAAAGAATTCTGTACAAGAAGTCAAAAACTCAATTACTATTGTCGCTTTTCCCTAATACATATTTATTTTCACATTAATATTGAAGATTTATGTATCAAATACAAATAGCATACTAGTTTTAAAGAAATTGCAAGTTTGATTCATTCATTTTCAGTTTGGTTTGGCTGTGTAACCATGTAGGTTGGTTCTCATATTATCAAAGTCATAGGGGTAGCTTTCTGTCACACTAATCCCAGAATGGACATAGCTGAATTATTACTATTAATGTGAGACAGTGAGTCACTGTATGTTGCTTCATTTGCTAGACGTTTTGTTTTCTAATTTCCATAACAACCTCTAAGGGCTTTTGTGCTGGTCAGGCGTGATACGGCAGTGCTGCTAGTATGAATATGGGTATTGTTTGCTGTTATAAAACAGAAGGCTGTCAGTTCTTGGATTCCTGCCATAATCTTGGAAAGCACGCATTTTAAATCAGTGCTGTGCTTTGGCATGTATCCATTGTAGCAGTGACGTGTCATGCTGAGTCACCTCAGTTAAACTGCTTTCCTTTTTATTCTATCACATCATTTTCTGTTTGGCTCTAAAGATGACATTTTGCATCATTTTCATATAATACATTTTCTGGAGATGTCAAAATATGCATGCACTCACAAAGCACTGGTATGTTCTGTTAAATTGTTTATTATGATACACACATCAGTAAATGAACTATAGAATAGTTTGCTCTTTTAAAGTATTGAGTACAGCAAATGCAAAGGCAAAACTACACAGAGCAACACATAACTAAAAAAGTAAAAGAGAAAAACCAACGACTCCAAATGTAATAAGAACAGGAACCTCCAAAGAAACTCGTACACGAAGGAGTATAAATTCTTTATTCCACAATACTAATGCAGTTAAGCGCTTTCAACTGGAACCCAGTCTTCTTCAGAACAGTTAAAAAAGCCCCATAATATCCTTTATATACGTAAATCAATTCACTCATTTAAAAAAGTGCGCCAAAACACATAAAGGTACAGTACATAATTTGCAGCGTTTTGTTAATACATCAACTCTATTTTCCCAATTGCAGAAAAATGAGTAGAAAAATGAGTAGAAAAATGAGTAGAAAAATGAGTATATATTAACTTCCCCAATACCCTAGACATTGTTTCAAACACTTATTAATTCAATGATCAACAATTATAAAAATAATTATATAAAAATATAATAGTATAAAAATATATGTAAAAAATATATCTGTAAAATATATAAGATACAAAATTTATAAAAATGTATAAAAATGTTTATGATATTTGAGAAATATGTTTAATGTATAGAAGTCGTAATTCCTAATTCAAATTGATGCTTAACCTAGGTATAAAAAATCCATATGTTGAAAGACTTATAAGTCATTCTGAAATGTACTCACAAGAAGCTAAAATACTAATGTAGTGGCACAATAATTTATGCTAAGAGAGGACCAAAAAAGGCTTAATACTAATGGACTCATTTAGTCCTGGGGGTCTTGTGGCATCTAGCAAAATCTGCCATCTACTCTCCAAGGCCGCTAGTTGCATCTTCCAATTCCCCCCAAATATTGAATACCTAATGGTGTCTATAATAGCAAAGCGAAAAGTATGTTCTGCACCATATTCATGAATATGTTTGTACAACGCATTCTTCATGTCCTTCCTCTGAATACGGTAAAAATGTTCATATATACGCTTTTTAAAAACTCTTTCAGTCTTGCCTATGTAGTACATAGGGCAAGAAAGACATGTAGCTATATATATCACCCGATTTGTGTTGCAATTCCCGGTTCTGGTTTTAATACATGTAGAATTGATGTTTTTAAGTCGGATGTACCTAGATTCATTAATTTGCTTACACTGTTTACATCTGCCACATTTGGTTGTACCTTTATACATGTTCATTGTGGCAGTGTCATAATTAGCTTTCTCCAGTAATCTTTTTAAATTAATGCCTGTCTTATATACAAATTCAGGGGAATTTCCAACAACATGTTCCAAATTCGAACTTGTAAGAATATTCCAGTGTTGACGTAATATATCCTTAATAAAGCACGTGTGTGGTGTATAAGTCAAAATACAGGCACGACCAAGATAACTGGATATATGCCCTTCGTCTTTTCCATTTAAAACGTAGTTTCCCAATAAAGGGGGGTATTTCTTCCCCCATTCATTACCCACAAAATTTGTAATGTCCAGGAGCATCTTGTCCGGGTATCCGCGATTGCTGAATAATTCTCTAATAGTGTTGAGTTCTGTTCTCATCACTGGTTCGGTCGAAGACATCCTCGCTGCACGGATACACTGCCCCTTGACAATGTTTTTGAAAATGTGGGGGGGATGACTGCTTGTGAAATGTAAATAATCATTGGAAAATGTTGGTTTGCGGAAAATCCTTGAGGTAAATTCATGTTTATCAAGACCAACCAGGACGTCCAAATAGGCAATATCCACAGTACTGGTTTGGTGAGTAAATTTCAAAAATGTGGAAGAATTATTGATGAAGGACATAAATTCTTGTAATTTTTCTGTCGAAGCTTGCCACAAGATAAAAATGTCATCCAAATATCTGACATAGAATGTAATGTTGGTGTAAAAATGACTCTTGAATAATACTTCCTCTTCCCAATCGAGCATCACCATGTTGGCAAAAACAAAAGGTGTTGCCATGGGTGCGTCTTGTGCCCCAATTTTTGCCAACATGGTGAACTAAAAGTAACAATAACACAGAAGAAAGATGTTGTAAATGAAAATGTAAGCGGAAGAGACACTACATTATAAACATACCATCATAGAGTTTTCTTTAAAAATATAGATAAAACTTTCCACAATGCATTTTTATGCATTTGCTAACTGGATAAGCCCATTAGATACAGGTGTCCCTTTTTACCAGTCACCCAGAAACACTGATTAACTGACTTGCTCAAAGCTGCACAGTAGGCAAGTTAACGTGTAAGGAATCAAACCATGTTCTCTGGGCTACAGGAAGCAAATTATAAACTTATAGACTTTAATCCTGTCCACTAACTGCCAGACAACAGTCTGCATCATTAAAAAAATAACAAAAAACAAACAAACAAACAAAAAAAAAAAACAGCCAAATACATCGCTGAATGCGTTGGAGGGGATCATGCAGATTTTACTACGGGGACATTAATTCCATACTCAAGGGAGTTACTGCACCTGCTTTAATCAGTGTTTTAAAGTATCAAGTCAGTTCCATCAACACAGGTGATTTCATTAGTCCTGGTTATGCATCCACAGTAACAGGCCCCCTAAAATCAGACCTTAGAGGAATTACGGGCTAAACCATGTTTTCAAAGAGCATTAGAGGTAAGATGTTGGATACAATGATTCTTCACATAAAGTACAGTCTAAAGCTGGCTGACATACAACGAATACAGGTGGAGACAAAGGAAGTGCACCACTGAGGTGAATAATGCAGCAAATAATTACAGTGGTATGATTTAGGGGACTCCAAACAGGAAGGAAAGTTGACAATGCGGACTGGATTCTAAAAAGACATTGCCAGATGAGGATATTGACCTGACAAATATTGATTAATCAGCTTTTCATAAGGACTTGCTGTTTTGCATACTAGTGACTCCACGGTCCCACAAACACAAATTTCTTTTTCAGGGGAGACTCAGAATTACAAACAAGTTAAGTGAATTATTTAAGCTGAAGGTATTTTAAATTTGGGGTCTACAGTTTAATGCTTCATACTGTAACTATTACAATGTACAACATAATTATGTCAGAAATGCACCTGGATGAATGCTCTATAAGACGCACCTCAGCATTCGTTTGGAGAAGTTGTCTAACAATATTACTGAGCAGCTCAAGCTTTAATTTTCTGAAACAGGTCTCTTTTTAATGTTTCCTGGCAAGGCTATGTTAATGGAAACTTCATCAGAGATTAATTTTATTAAATTGGGCATTTTTTTTTTTTTTAATTTAAAGTACTTTTTGGTCTCTTGTCTTTCCCTTGCAATGTCCTGGTAGAGTCACTGTTTCCTGTGACTTTCTCTAAGCTGTCAACCCAAGTTACCTATCCTCAATAAATATAGCATCAATTACATTGTTTAACCATTCACATCTGGTACAGACTCATATTCACCACTGTCAGTAAGGAGATCCTGGCAGGGGTTCATTTGGTGGTCCATGGAGTAGCATAATATCATTCTCAGTGTCACTTGTATGGGGTCTGTTTTTATTCCTCTGAACCAGAGAGACAGATGCACATAATCACAAGCTGTGTGCAAACTGAGCCCCTTCCCAGAATTGGAAACTGCCTTTGGGAACTCCATCCTTTCCCCTTGGGCAGTCCTTCAACCATGAATCCATATCCAAACTCATGTCACCATCACCAGCTATGTGCTGTACAGCTATGGAATCCTGACTATGCCCTTAATAATTTAGGTTTGGTTAGTGGCCTGGGTACTCTAGGAGCTGAATTGAAAATGATGAATATGCATGGCCCCATTTCAGATCAACAATCCCATGTGGAGGGTGTTAGTGAATTCCCCACTGAAGTAACACCATCTGAAAGAAGGCCCAGCACAACACATAATGTACAGGGACTCAGGGGTGTGACCCTGGCCAAAGACTGCATGCTCTTGAGTTAAGCATCATGATTACGGAGAAGTGTGCTTTCATGCATCTTAGCATAGTCAAGTGTAGCATCAAAACTCCTGACAAGAGGAACTCTGTTAGTAGCACTAAAACAATCTTCTAATCTCCACATCACTGGCTTACTGATGGCAACAGTTCCCGGTATCCCATCTATTACTTCTTCCCCCTGCTATCTTCTAGAGGATACTGAAAGAGACAGTAAGGGGTGGGGCTAGATAATCATGAAGAGGTGGGGGGATAGAAAAATCAATAAACCAAATTCAGGACACTGTCACTGCAAGCAGAAATGCAACTTCTGTTGTGGCACATTAATATAACCATTCTTATGACTCTGTAAATCAGGATTGTGACATATTCATCTTCACACGGTTGTAAATCTAACTGTATATTTAAATTTGACAGTCTTGTTTCTACCTCAGTACCATAGTGGCACCATGTAAACTTCCCCAATCTGGTGCTCCATATTTGTGGAGCAAAAAAACAGTCTCCCACTGTAGCCAACCACTTGCTATACAGTTAAAAGTCCACACAAAAAGTGCTTTAGCCCTGACTGCACATAATGTATCAGCATTCATTTGTGAATGTCAGTACAGCGCTACACCACACATGGAGCACTGAAGCGCTTCAGCCCTGACTCCTAATGTAGTATCAGCAACTATTTCTGAATGTCAGTACTGCACTATACCACACATGGAGCAGTGAAGTACTTCAACCCTGACTGCTAACATTGCATCAACATTAGTTTCTGAATGCCGGTACTGCACTATACCACACAAGGAGCACTGAAGCACTTCAGCCCTGACCGCTAATGTAGTATCAGCATTCATTTCTGAATGTCAGTACTGCACTATACCACACATGGAGCACTGGACCGCTTCAGCCCTGACTGCTAATGTAGTATCAGCCTTCATTTCTGAATGCCGGTACTGCACTGTACCAGAGTTGAAGCACTGAAGCACTTCAGCCATGACTGCTTTAGGAAAGATTTATTAACGAGGCTAATATTTTACAGAAGATGTTTCTGGACAGAGGTTATCCCCAGTCTTTATTGGGCCCTGTAAAAAGAGAAGTTATTACTGGATTGGGAATGAAGTATACGCCTTTGTTAGGACAGTCATTATGTAATGAATTTACAAAATGTGACTTGGGACATTACTTAATTCCTTCAGAACATAAGGAATTTACGAAAGCCTTTACACTCTCTTACACTGTTGATATGGAAAAGGTAAGATATTTAATAACAAAGAAGTGGACCATCTTTAGAGCCAATGGCCAACTTTTTAAATTATTTGTGGATACACCTCATTTTGTATATAAAACATTAGCTAATTTTAAAGAAACTTTTGAGAAATCATGTTATTATAAAAACTCAACTGGTGAAACTTTTTTCAAAAGGGGCACAAAAAATGAGGCACATGTGGACAATGTAAATGCATACTGGAAGATTTAGAGATTTAACTGGAAAATATCAATAGACTGAAACTAGTTTTGACATATGGAAATTGTAATAGTAGTGGTTTAATATATATGGTAAGATGTGGTATATGTCCTGCCTTTTATACTGAGAAAACCGAGAGACTGTTAAAAAGGCAGATATACAAACGTTTTTATGATATTGAGAAACAAAATACCAATAACACTGTATATGAATATTCTATTACTTGTGAAATTTTTAAGTATTTTTTGTTTGTAATTTTGGAAATCATTCCGATGAATCCTAGAAGGGGTGGCTTGGGAAACTAGAATTGAGTAAAGAGGGCTATACTGGCAACTGAAATTAAATGCCACCCCTCACCCTTGGTCTTAACAACATGATTTCCATGGTCCCTGTTTTAAAATTAAGGTTTGCAAAATTATGAATTTAATATGTACCTTGGTTACTCAATAATGTATTATGGTTGATTATTTATTAATACAATTTTACATTTAATACCTAGATGAAAATATATAATATAATATATATTTATTCTTATTTTAACAACCCATTTGCCCCTTTGATGGGCTTTTTATTGTTTTTAATTTTATGTTTCAATATATATTTTTTTATTTTCAGTTTTATTCCCTCATTTATTTTTACTAGCTATATGTCCTTCTCAAGTAGGCTTGGATATAGGTTATTATATTTAGTTATTATATTTAGTAGGACTGAAGGGTGCTATACATGATACGTGTGGATAGGGTTATTGGTGCATTACTTATTTCATAGTATTTTATTTCTGTTGCCTTTAAATGTTGGTTCACTTTAAATCTTACATTTTGATCTATTAACAGTTTTAATTTGATTGGTGGAAGGATTTTGTCATGCAGTTAATTTTATTTATTTATACATGTGATTTAATTTAGGTGTTTCATGTTTTGATGAAGTCCAGACTTGGATAGGGACAAAAGTGCATGAAAAGCTTTTGCATTGTGCTCATCTTTCTTGTCTTGTTAGATCTTGGTGATCATTAAAGTCCATTTTTGCTGTACATTACACTTGTTGTGACTTTTCATTTTGCTGAGCAAAGAACTTTTGGGTTTCCATATTGGTGGTTACAACTATGTATTCCTAGACTGAGAGAGAAATCATATGATAAGGATCTAAGAAAGATTTTTGGGGCGGTTTTGTGATGGTTTGAAGTCTGAAAAATGCTGGTAGAATTAGTGCAGGGGCTGTGTCCAAGGACCCAATGGCAGAAGTATGAACAGTGTTTGGATTTGCAGAGTGGGAGGGTATATGCATCAGTGTTCAGCTCTCAGCCCACACCTGTTCATAATGATGATAGACAATCAGCAACATGTTCAGAATGAACAGATCAACAAAGTTGTTCTATGCTGACAATGTGGCATTACAGGCAGACTCTGAACAGGAACTCCATCAAATGATGGGAATGGAATGCAAAATGAATCACATGGAATGAAACTGAGTACAGACAAAATAGCGGCCATGGCAGCAAATATAGAAATCGGAAGCAGATGAAAACTGAGATAGATGGGAAAACAGTGAAACTGGTTAACATCTTCAACTATCTGGAAGGTGTGGTTGAGGAGAAGGGAACATTGAATGATGAAATCAAAGCTACAATCAGAAGTGGTACAGTTAACTGGTACAAAGTATCAGGGGTGGTATGTGTGACAGAAGAATGCTACAGAAATTGAAGAGTAAAATGTACAAAACACTATGACCAGTGCTTCTGTATGACACAGAAACTTGAGGAACCTTGAGGTGATGGCAATAAAGTGCCTGAAATGGGTAGTAGGATGCACACTGTGAGACAGATGAAGAAATGAAGACAACAGAGTGGAAACCAAAGTAGCCACAACTGCAGAGAAGTTCAAGGAGAAGAGATTGTGGTGGCTTGGTCACATGTACAGGAAGGTAACAGATGATTTCATGAATCAGATTTGGGAGACACAGGAAGAAGGCAAATGGAGACAAGGATCAGCCAATAGATGGCTGGACTGCAAGAGAAAAGACCTATGGCAGTTGGGCAGTGTTGTTGAAAAAGGTAAGAGAATCTCTGAACTATGAGGGGTGGAGACAGTTGAGCTGATACCCCAACCCCATGCAAAAATAGGAAAAAGACAGCTGCTGATGAAGAGAGGAAGCAAAAAGTATAGCTTTGTGGTGCAATCTCTTCATAACTGAGTGCATCAGAGGGCACCTCTGAGACCTGTGTTATATCTTTTGCTTTTTAACTTGCCTTCGCTTTTTCAGTTTCTTAATAATGATTTCAGGTCAAATAAATATCAAATCACTGTAAGCTTGGTGTGCTGGTCAGTAACCCTGGTGAGGTTTCATCAGTTTAAAGCTTCTTTGAGTGATGTTAATTTATGGTACCAAATGAATTGTTGAAGATTAAACACTAATATATTTTTGTCTTTTTACTGAAACAAATTTAATGAAGGAAGCTTCAACACGCATTCGTGCTTAATCCAGTTATGTAGAATCAGAGGTCTATAAAGGCTACAAATGACAATACATCTAATGGAAAATAATCTCTGCCACTTAGTACTGTGTTTCACAATGCAACTATGAGACAAATATAAACTCTCTAATAATCTAATGTATTTAATATACAACCAACAACAAAATAAGCACCCCTATAACCAACCTCATTCCAGTCCCACCAGTGTTTCTAGTTTCAGCCCTCAATAATGAAAACATCTTCCCCTGGAATCAAAGCTCCTACTAGATATCTTAACACCAGCTGCCTCAGAATTTGCTGTTCCACTTATGCTAAATAAGGTATTTACAGTCAAAGTGACAAGCCACTAGAAGCTATGGATCTAGCTCATTTAAGCACTTTAATCACCTATGTGAGACCTTTAAATCACTCCTGCATCTTTGACATACTTATTAAGGCCTCCATCTCTTAACATGCTTTCTTCTTCTACAGATAAACTATCAGTGGAGCTGAAAACGTCCAAGAGCATGTTAGACACGTCTGTCCTATTGTAAAAAAACTTTTTTTAAGGATGAGCCTGGGATTTCTAATTGCTTTAGCATCCTCTGCAGCTCTTAAAGAACAGGACCCTGGAGGAAAATGTAATAACTCCATCATGATTTTAAGTCTTGTACACCAAATGCTAAATTGCTAACTATGCACTACTTTCCTTAAGTGATTCTCCCTACTTAATTTCCTAACTGATGTTATGCTCCTTCACATATATAAGTTCAACCATGTATTTGTCTATATTCAAGTGTTTAAAGTCTTGTTCTATTTGATACTATGTATATATTTTTATTTTTAAATATTTATCTTGTAAATGTGTTAACACGCTTTTTTTTGTCTATAATTTCTATTACTTGATGTGATGACTTTGTATGTAAGCTTAGACTGGAGCTTTTCTCCCCGGGCCTCCACTGAAAATGGGCACTGTCTCATTCGGACCATCTCAGTAAACAAATGTAAAATAAATAAATAAAATAAATAAATCTGGTCATCCTCTCTGAGCCTTCCTTCCTTGTATCCTGAACTTCAATATTCAAACCATTTCCGCTTATTCATCAGCTTCTCCTTTTCCTGTGTATGAGAATCATTCAATAAAACCTCATACCCATATTTCCCTATCTTCCCATACTCTTTACAACTATGATCAGGTTCGTGTAACATCAAGAAATCCACTGTACATTGTTTCATGTATAATGCTTTTCATCCCCTTCACATTGTTTCACGTACCTCAAGACCTCTTCTCTCTTGTCCCTTTGTATAATGCTTTTCATCCCCTTCACATTGTTTCATGTACCTCAAGACCTCTCTTGTCCCTTTGTATAATGCTTTTCATCCCCTTCACATTGTTTCATGTACCTCAAGACCTCTCCTCTCTTGTCCCTTTGTATAATGCTTTTCATCTCCTTCACATTGTTTCATGTACCTCAAGACCTCTCCTCTCTTGTCCCTTTGTATAATGCTTTTCATCCCCTTCACATTGTTTCATGTACCTCAAGACCTCTCCTCTCTTGTCCCTTTGTATAATGCTTTTCATCCCCTTCACATTGTTTCATGTACCTCAAGACCTCTCCTCTCTTGTCCCTTTGTATAATGCTTTTCATCCCTTCACATTGTTTCATGTACCTCAAGACCTCTCCTCTCTTGTCCCTTTGTATAATGCTTTTCATCCCCTTCACATTGTTTCATGTACCTCAAGACCTCTCCTCTCTTGTCCCTTTGTATAATGCTTTTCATCCCCTTCACATTGTTTCATGTACCTCAAGACCTCTCCTCTCTTGTCCCTTTGGTATAATGCTTTTCATCCCTTTCACATTCAGGGAACTATTAATCATTGCCCATTAGGTGACACCTAAGTTACCTGGAGCAGGGAACTACTCACTCATTCACTCATTTCTCTTACAGGAAATGCACAAACCAGCTCTGTTTTTCACAAATTTTTGCCTGGCCATCCACAGTCTTTGCACACTTACTGACAGGACTACTCCCCTCCCCATCATAATGCCTAGTTAGTCCAATCTTGCCAAACATAACACAAAATTTGTTGCTCCCATCTAACAATGTACATAACTCCATCACACATCAAAGGCAGGAGGGGGGTAAATCTTATCTCTCTATATGATATACAGGGATCACTCTACCCTCCTCTGCATACATGAAGGTACAGCTTCCTCTCCAGATTACAGTACCTGTAAGACTTCCCAACCTCCCAAATCTGACCCCTGGAAGTATAGTTGTGTAAGTAAACTTACCATAACACTAGATGTTCAAATAGATCACTGCCACAGTAGCCTAAGTTACATGAGTTATATCCAGTATGGGATATAATGGTTGGCCAGCTTCCAAAACCTTGAGATACCTTCTGCATACTTAAGACCATTGATGCATCAAGCAGACAAGGAATTAAATCAGTGGTCTGAGTGCCAAGACCTTCAGAGATTACATGCCAATTGAAGAAGCTAGGTGTATAAAAATCAATGTTTCCATTCTGGCAAAGAAAATCATACAAATAACAATAAGGGGGGTAGAGGGAGGGAGCAGCTACTGCAGCAGTGATAATTTGAACATGTACTGTTAAGGTAAGTTTATTTACACAACTGTACTGCATTCATCATTACATGACTATTGAAGCAGACCAAGTTATACGGGTAAAACCTCAAAGCTTAAAAAGTTTGGGAGGAGAAAGTATGAGGGTCCAGGAGCCCCTGGAGAATGGTCCTTGCAAAGCCTGCTCTAAACCTAGAAAAGGAATCTAGTTTGTAGAGCTTCATTGCAGGTATGTACAGAGGACCAAGTTGATACCTCTAGAACATGTAAAGAATCTACCCCTTTTCAAAAAAGCTACTGAAGAAGTCAAAGCCATAGTAGAAGGTGCCTTGACCCTGCTTGGAATTAACTTGTTATGAAAGGAATAACAAAAGGAAATAGCATAGGACAACCATTTGGAACTGTCTGATTTGACATTTATTGTCCCTTTTGCTTACCTTCATAAGAAATTAATAGGAATGTCTTTCAGCTTCTCCTGATTAGGGGTTGCCACAGCAGATCACCGGTCTGTAGATTGATTGGCAATGGAGTTTTTACAGTGTCGAGTTGTCAGCCTGTTGCTCAGCCTTCACAGAAGGCACATGCAAACACACACACCTACTTGCATGTCTTTAAAACTCACTCAGCCGCAGGGAGGACATGTAGACTCCACAAGGTGCTCCAGCTGAGAATCGAAGCAGAGAACCTCTTGATAGGAGGCGACAATGCTATCTGCTGCACCACCGCAACCAGAGTACCTTCATAAGAATTCTTCATACAGATAACTCAAATTTTGACAGAACTAAAGCCTTCTCAAATTCTGAACAGTTATTCATTTCTTATGAAGTTATTATCTTACCTTCATAAGAAATTAATAACTGTTCCGAATTTCTGAAGCTTTTAGTTCTGTCAAAATTTGAGTTATTTTTCATATATAGATGCCTTTGTCTATATTTCTCTTTGAATATCTCTGGGGCTACTTTTTTTGCAACCAATTCATTTGGCTTTCTCTTTTCCATAAATATTGCACCATATCAGATCTCTATCTTTCCCATGTCTATATTGCTTTTTTATACCTTTCACCAATCTCTAGATCATGTTCTTTATATTTTCACATTTCCTCAGTCACTTCTTATTCCAAACAGGTTTCTTTGACCTATATAAATGTTTTCACAAATCTGTTGTATTAATGAGCAAATGTTTTACTTGAAGCATCTTGACAGTTTTTCTTGTGCAAGTATTTTTCTTTTTTCCAGTAATTTCACTTGTAATCTTTTAGTACATCTTCTGTCTGGACATTCTGGGCCTCTTGCACAGTAATAACAATACATAATTTCTTTCCTAGCCTCAGTAGTCCACTCTATCATCTTTATGGATCTCTTTTGGCCTATCAGGTTTTGTGATTTTTGTGAAGTACAGTTTCCTTCTACAACGGGTCTATGTCTACCCATCATAAAACAATGCACTGAACGGCATATATTGTTGAATATGCTGTTCATCGAGCCATTCTGAGATTGTAGTACAGTACGGATAAGGAAATGTGAAGGTTTCAGTGAATGGAATTTATGATGTAATACTGTTCGATGCTTTTACCATTCAACGAATAAACCTAGACCCCTTCTACAACAGGGAGGCCATCCTCCCTCTGAGTCTGGCCTAGCCTCATTGTAGGAATGTTTCAGTGTCTTGAGGATTCTACAGTCATTTTTTTCAGTCCTTGCACCAGTGCGTCTACCAGGCTTGAGCACTTTTTTATCCTGGATCTTGTACACCCAGCTATCTTTTTTATTTTTGAATCTACTTCTGTCTATGATATATGCTATATAAAATGCAACTTGTATATCAGTGTCGTCTTAATGAAATTTTGTGAAAAACAGGGTCCACCTTTTGAAGGTATTCACCAAGACTAGAGGATGAATTCAGTTCCAGCAATCCCTCTCCTTTGTGTGCTGATTTATCCTCTCTCCATTCGGGCCACAGTATGGAAGAGCATTTGGTCTCAGAAAGCAGAGGAGAGATGTTGGTCTGGGAAGACATGCAAAATGCTGATGGCATGTTGGCCTTCACAGCTGGTGTGCTAAAGGCCTCAGCCAAGACTGACTTTGAGAGTAGAGGCTGCAAAATTATCTCAGTGCACCTAGAGTTGCTAGATCCATAAAGAACAGTTATTCAACAGGACATCTTTGGTTTCCTGAGACTTGTCTCTTCTTTTTCGGGTGGAGATTCTGGAAGACCTTAGCCACAAAAATGGCAGCAGGAAACCAGGAATGCATTCTTTTTTGGCCGCAAATGTTTGCAAACAGTGACAGCATCTTTGTATTGTCCTCAGGATGAAATGGTCAAAATGTGCTGACTTCTCTATGTTGTATTGTGGGCTGAGGCAGAATAAACAGAAATTGTGAAAATGTTTGTGTGTAATTTGCTTCCCACCCACAACACAATTATTGACTTAAAAAAAAAATTGAATCAGAACTACTGTCAGAATCAGACACGAGTTATTTTAGACTCTAGCATTAAAAATAAAAAATATCCCCAATTGGGTAGTTATCTGACTCCTGGCAGCAGGCTAACTGAAGGACTGACAACACTGTGGAACATATAGTTGCACAATACTAAATAGCAAGAAAGATTTGAAGAGGTCATTGGTTGATACACCTGTTACACTTTACATCTTGTTGGGAGGGCCTAGGATGAAGCCTTGAGGGAAAGAAAAGCTCTGAAAGTTAGGCTGGTTAATTGGGTTACCTGGAAGCAGGAATCTCAAATGAGAGGACTGCAACAATAAATACTATGATGATCACCTATTGTTATGGTAGGACTTAACATTATTTTCTGATAACCAGTGAACATCTTTGGTAATGGGTAGGACTTTGTTCCTAGCTGCTGGAGTGGGAGGTTTCTCAGGAAAATTCACTCTTGATGACAGTGACATCAAAAGAGAAACACATGCCTAAAAGACTACATTTAATGGCTAGCTTGTAATGTTTGGTGAATGTGTTCATGGACATCCAAGTTACTGCTACACAAATGTCATTGGCTGACACATGCTTATGGAATACAGTGGAAGCAGGTACTGCTCTACTGGAAATGGCCTTTGGGGCAGATAGTACTTGCTCAATTTCTGGAATAAAGCAAAAGAAATGCAAACAGAAACCTTCCTGTAAACAGTAGTTTTGTAAACTTTTGTGACTTTGCTCAAGGATTTGAAAGAAAGGAGTAGCTATAGTTTGATTTTCTGAGTTTCTTAGTCCTTTGCAGACAGAATTTATGTAGCCTGTGCAGATCCAAGCATATGCAAAAGATATTCCATTTTTTGATAATTTAGGAAGAACACTAGAAGGTGGATTGCCTCTTTTAGTTTAAAGTTTGCTGGCACCTTCAGCAAGAATGTTGGACTGGTGTAGCATGTGGCCCTATTCCTGTGGAATAGATGCAGAGAAAGTTTAACAGTGACTGTACTTCTGAAATGTTCATGGCTTACGTGATGGCAACAAGAAAAATGGTCTTCTAGGAGAGAAAGTACAGTCACACAAGCCTACTTACCTGTAAAACTAGATGTTGGCATTCTGGTAGTAGTCTCACTGACTGTCTGTGGGTGTGAGGGACCAATCGCCTGGCAATACAGGGACTGCCTTACAAACTCATAGACAGCACTCTTTCAGTTTTCTAGATTCCAGCAAAAAGAGGAGATGGAAACTCAAGCTCTGTCAGCAGCTACTGATCCAAACCAAAAATCACACAAACACATTACTAAAAGCCACAGAGTAGTGTTCAATGGCAACCAAACGCCCAACTATGTATATCCAAAAAAGGGAGATGGTGGGTGGGTACTGCCAGTATGACCGCGTGTTCTACAATGTCTTCTGTTACAGGTTAAGATGGACTTACACAACTCTAGTATATGCAACAATCACGCTGCCTTACTGGCATTTGGACAGATTCCTAATGCTTGTCCAACTTTGAGGAAGGAAGGATAAGGGCCTAGCAGCCCCTGGATAATGGTCCTGGAGAAGCCTGGATCTGTTAAAGGAATGCAGCTTGCGGTGCTTCATAAAGGTATGGATAGAAAATGAAGTCGCTGTCTCTAGAATACTTCTAGAGTCCACACCTTTCCAATACGGGACTAAAGAGAAAAAAGGCCCTTGGTGGAATGCACTTTTATCTTGCCTGGATTCACCTTGCCATGGTGGGTTTAACAAAAAACAATACCAGAGGACAACCAGTAAGCAATGGTTTGTTTAAAGACTGGCTTGTCCTTCTTTTCCCCTGTGTACGAAGTAAAAAAAAATTCAGCCTTCCAGAAGGGTTTTGTTCTGTCAAGGTAGTGTCTGAGCTAAAATCATGCAGAATATTATATCCATAAACTAGCAGAAAGTATCCTAAGAACTAAGCCAAAACGGGAATGGACAAAGGAGATTCTGCTGATAGGAAGACTGCAATTAGGGATGTAGGAAATTGTCAAGAAGCGGCTGGAATTTCTTGGAGAAAACTAGCAAAGAAACCAAGGTAACGGGAGCAAATAACTACAGAGGGAAAGACGACAGAATGGGAAGATGCCAAGAATTTACTTGTCTGCAGGTTAGAGACTGCCTTCCCTATCAAGGATTGATATCACAGTACAGACAAAGAGAAAGGAATGGGGGGGTTGGGGGGGTCCTAATTGAAAGAGCAGCACTGGTAGAGTTTTTAGTAGAATCTAGAACAGAAAAGCTGCCATTAAAAAAGGAATAATTAGCACATCATATAAAGTATTGCATGATAACCATAAGAATCAATCAGAGGAGATTAGAAAGGATTGGGTAGGCAATTCACAAAGAAACAATGGGAGGATATATGTATGTCTCCCAAATATGCAACAAAATCTAGAAGATTAAGGATTTTTACTTGGAAATGTTTACATAGATATTTTTATACCCCAAGTAGACTCCAGAGAATTTTTCCTCAGGTAGACAGCAAATGTTGGAGGTGTCACAGGGAAGAAAGAGGTAATTGGGAACATACTTTCTGGGTGTGCGGTGAGTTGGTGAACTTTAAGGATTCCCTGTAGGATGTACTGTCAGAGATGCTGGTGTCTGCAGACTGGTGTGATGAGGGAGATGATTTTTCTGAGCTATGATACAGAAGCAGAACTGCCTAGACATGGTAAGGTCTTGCTATGTCTAATTATGGTGGCTGCCAAAAAAAGCAATTACTAAAAAATGGAAATCAAAATTAAACCAACTATACTAGAAGTAGTGAATACAGTAACACAGATAAAAACTGGAATTGATATTTTTAGAAGAGGGTAGGAGCAAACTACATGGGAAAAAAATGGGAACTGTGGGAACAATACATACAGAGGAGGAATGACATTTAAAAGAAGGCAGGACTTAAATGAGCTATGCCTTGTTTGAAAATGACTGGGTAGATTATATGTGGTGTATAATGTTTGCAATTGGGAGTGTTTCGGTATGGTTTCTAATGTAAAATGCTTCCAACTAGGATTGTGTTGGTTTGGTTTGTTTTCATTTATATGAATGTATGATTGCCTATGTCATAAGTGATTGTTTAATAAACATGTTTCTTGTTTTAAAAAAAGGGCAGGAATTGAAAAATGTATGCAATGTTGCTTAGGTTACATGATATATAGCAATATATGTGAAGTATAATGTTTGTAAACGTGAACTTGTTAATGCAGTTTGATTACTTTTATAAATGTAAATTTGCCTGTGTCACAAGTGACAATTCAATAAAGGTGTTTTAAAAAAAAACAAAAAAAGGTAGTCCCTGAGCTGTCGGTGCACATCCAAGGTATAAAGAATCCACTCTTCCTTATTTTTAGGTTCTGGAAAGAACACAGGGAGAATGATAGTGACTTCTGAGACCACTTTCAGCATGAAAGGGGGGTTAGTCCATAACACAACCATATCCATGTGGAATATAAGGTATGGTTGTCCCACTGAGAGAGCTTGCAGCTCACAGACTCACCTTGCAGATGTCACAGCAATAAGCAAAAGTTTTCCACATTAAGAACTTGAGATCAGCCTAACTGGCTGTTTCAAAAGGTGGTAAGATAAATTCTTCTATAACATAGCTGAGATCCCACAAAGGAGGACTTTGCTTGTGAGGGGGGGTCTCATATACAATACTCCTTTCATGAACTGTTTTACCGAAAGAGATGAGAAAGAGGGGGGATCCACTGGCAGAGAAGCAGAGATGACCACTAAATGAAGCATAATGGATGCATATGTCATCTTGAAGTGGCTCACAGAAATATTTCAAAACCAGAGGGATGTTGAACTCAAGAGACCCTATGTTCCAGTTTAGACACCACTTAGAAAACCTCATCCATTTGTCAACACAAGATTTTCTAGTACCAGGTTTTTTGTTCTCCTTTAATACTTGCTGCACATTCTCATGAAACAACTACCTAAATTGAGTCTAGATTGTATCATATAGGTTGTCAGCTGTAATTGCTCCAAATTGGGGTGCACCAGTCTCCCCTGAGACTGTGTGAAGACAACCAAAGTGTGAGGAAGTATGTGGTAATTGCCCTTGGCCAATACCATTAGAAAGGATAACTGAGATTGCTTGGGCCAATACAGGTTCACTACAATAATCTTTGGCATTTCTCTGAATCTTCAGAATTACATTGTGAATAATGCATACAGCAGCATTCCTGTCCAAGTGAATGAGAATGAGTCTTTTCTCCAAGCATGGTTGCAAGGATATCTGAACAGAATTTCTCCCACTGTCTGTTTTGAAAGGAGGTGACCAGTTTTATTTAAGGAATTCGCCACATCTGGACTAGCTGCTGGAACACCACTTCCTTGAACTGGCCACTTTTTGCGGGTCTGCCAAGAATCTGCTTAGTCTGTCTGGCACAATGTTTTGCTCTGAAGGAATGTATGATGCCTGAAGAGTCGCAGAATGCTGTTAAGCCAGCTCCCAGGACATTATTGCCAACTGGTGCAGAGGCTGTGACCTTGTACCCATGGTTTGCGAGGTACCACATCACTGTGGTGTTGTTCTTACCCACAAGAGGAGGACCTGAAGTCCATAGGTGGTGAAGAGTTTTCATGGCATGGACCATCACCATCATTTCCTTGATACCGATGTGCTTCCATGCATCCTTGAGACTCCAAATGGCCTGCACTTGCACCGCCTCCCCAATGATATAGCTCCCCAAGTGAAGTTGGACAAATATCTGGACAAAATGTATCAGAACAGTTGGGAAGAAAGGAAGTCCTGGACTAATATTCATCGGATATCTTCACCACTGTAACTCTCATCTGATGAATGGGGAACTGAATGAACTGGCAACTGAGACTCCAGGGAATGTAGGTGCTGGGTCCAACAGTTTAATACACACCACTGAATTTTCCTCATGTGGAGACAGGACAGTGGTATCGTAAGAATCATGGATGCCATCAGTCCTAGAATTTTTAGGAATTCTCTTGCTGAGGTGATATTCCTTCTACAGAATTCCTGAAACACCATCTGGTAGGACAGAACCTTGTCTTCCAGTAAACATGTTTTGTCAGTGTTGATTAAACACCTCAGGAGGATGAATCTTTACGAGTGTCAGGCATGATTTCCAAAATGTTCGACTTGAACTTAGCTGGGACAGTAAAGCGATTCAAAACACCTATAAGCAGACACTGCACAGATCAGCAAGTAGTCCAAGTAAGGAAAAATGTGAATGCCAAGAGTTTGGCAGTGAGCCACAAGGCACTGGATATAAACTTGAGGTGCAGTGGCCAACCATGCAGAGAACTGATAGTGTGAACCAGACAACAAATCTCTGATATCTAATGAAGCAAGGAGATTTGACGATATGCATCCTTCAAGTCCAGGGTCACCACAAGCAGTAGTCTGGCAAAGAGGACGCATTGTCTGCAGGGTGAGCATCTTGAACTTGTTGTCCTTGACAAAGATATTCAGGTCCATCACCAGTCTCCATGACAGCTCTTTTTAGGTGACCAGGAAAATTCTGGAGTAGAAACCTTTCATTCTCTCCAAATGAGAGACCAGCTCTATGACCAGAGTCCATCATGTGCTGGTGAATAGGAGGGAATAATGAAGTCTGGTCTGGTCGGTGAGGGGGAAGTCCAATGAATAGGGGCAGATGTTCCTTCCATCATGACCTCTACCAATGACGTTGTGAACTCATTTGTCAGAAACCAGTGATGGCCATGCCTCCTTGTTGAGAGCCAACTTTTAAGAAAAGTACCGAGAGGGGAACTTGGGAAAGATAAGTGCTGAGCCTCGGCATAATCATAGGTTAGAATGTGAGTTATCCTTGAGAAAGGAACTCATCTTGTTATGTCTGACAGAGTTCTCGTCCTGCCATTACCTTTTGGTGCCTTGTTTTTTGTTCGAGTGGGACTTCTGTTTGCTGGGCTGCAGGAAATCATCCTGCTTAATGGAGGAAACTTGGGAATACAGAATATTTTAGACATTCCTTGCATCAGGTTACCTCTGTCATCCCAGTGATTAGCTGCTATACCAAACACACAATCAGAATCAAGTCAAGCATTCATAATCACATTTTTTAACATCTCAGAACACTTTCGGCTGTGCAACCAAGCATTCCTCATTTACCACCACAGATGTAGCTGTATTTCTAGAAACAGTATCGGCTCCCCTCCAATGAACTCTTTAAAGCATGTTTAGACACTTGAAGAACACTAGAAACTTCTCCTTTACATAGTCTTTCTGCTCAGCCAAAAAAAAATTGCAGAGAACTTGCCTAAAACACCTCAACACAAACTTCCACATAAAACACTGGTAGCTAAAGACCTTAAAAGTTACAATGCTGGACTGTGTCAGCTTCTTTCCCTGACATTCTAGCCACTTGTCTAATTTACCTTGAGGGACTGGATTTGAAGAAGACATGGTCTTTTTATTGATAAAGGTCACAGAAGACACAGACTTAGGTCCAGCAACGAGCGGGCTTGGAGGCCAGGCATCAACAAGCATACCTTGAATTTCTTAAACACCTTTTTCTAGGCAGAGACTCATTCAGCAGAGTAGAACAGCAAGCTTCTTAGAAGTATCCTCCAATGCTGGGATCAACAAAGGGAAGTTCACTAAGTCAGTGGCCTCATCCTTCAAAAGATCCTATACCCTGCTGATCTCAGGGGCAGCAAATGACTGTTACAAACTGAATACATCCCTAATTCTAGCCAGCATTTTGGAAAAAGAAAACATTTGTTTGAGTTTCTGAACCTGTTCATCTTCAGACAAAACCTCAGACTCCATATCCCCTTTGAAATCAGGATCCTTGGGTGGTGGACAGGGAAGGTGGGATTGTCAGCATTACTCATAACCTAAGCTTGCACCCTGTAATCACAGATCCAGCCATAGCCACCACCTCAGGTCAAAGCAGACTGTTGCCCTGCAACATGGTGCAACTTTTGTCTCCTTTTTTTGCACGCACTACATGCATAGCTCTCAACCTCTTGGCACAAAAAAATCTGTACAATACCAAAAATAATGGGGGGACAAAGCCCCAAAAATAGGGATGCATTTTAAATATTGCTCTTATAAACTTAGCAAGTTGCTAGAACAAAAGGTTTTGTGTTACCATGCATTTTCTGAAGGATATGAAGTCTGAAACTCAAATGCCTATCATTATATACTGAATTCAGTCCTCGTGGATTTGCCACCCACAGAAATCCAGAAAACCACAAATTTTTTGAGGAGCAGACCAAAAAATCTGGAAAAAATCTGGACATTCTGCAAAAATCTGGACAGTTGTGAGGTATGACTATGTGAGCGGGAGAATCCCCTGGGGGAGACATATCAACACTGGCTACAGATCCTGTACTCCTGAGTTTCCCTCCACCTAAAGAGTTTGGTTCTCCTGTACCTGAACCAGGCAATAGTACAGCCCTGGAGGACATGTCTGACCCTTGTGTCATGCACAGTTGTGATATTAACACCACACCTGGGGAACTGGAAGCAAAAGAATGTGAGTGATTTTATAGCCTGCACGAGGCTATACTGGAATCACAAGCTGTAGGATGAGGCATATTTCTCAATTTACTTTTATGTTTTCTAGGTCCACAAGGGTGGGCATGCACCATATCTGAGACCATCTCGTCAAGGAACAAAAAACAAGTCAGAGTAATACCAAACAATGGCTGCACAGTCAGTCAGTCAGTAAAACCTGAAGGAATCCTCTTATTCTCCCTCTAATGAGAAATCAAGTCTATTTCTGCAGGGATACTGCTTTGAACACTGCACTGACCAAATGACAGTAGTTTCAGTCAGTCTCACAATTCAAACTACAAAATACATGCACAAAAGTCCTCAACTTTTGCTAACAAAAAAAAAATAGTTTCAGCCAAAGTCTGACAAAATAGGGGGGAAAAGGCCCAAAAATAAGGACATATTTTAAATAGTCTTATAAACTTTGAAAGTTGCAAGAGAAACATGGTTTGTTTTAACTTACATTTTCTGAAGGATTTGAAGTCTGAAACTCAAATATTGGTCATTATTTAGTGACTTCAGTCCTCATTCCAGTGATATGCCAGAAAACCACAGATTTTATGAGGAACAGACCAAAAACATGAGCCGGAATTCTGGAGAGGTATGATAAACTTATGAAAATATGCCAGAAATGTTTTAAATAAGGCATCAAAACCACAATTTAAACAAAAAAATATTTAAAATGTTATAGTCCATCACCTCAACTCATACCCCCAGAGAAAAAAATGTAATATTAGCAAGTCTTCCTATCAAAACTTCCAAATGAAGCTTTTAATCAACAGAAAAAAAGTTATGTACTTACCATAACTTGGCATCTGTGCTATCCAGTGTCATTACTCACCACAAATGGGTCTTGGATCTGACCTCGGACCCAAGCTGGCAACTGTCAGACAGATCCAGAGCTCAAGCTCCTCCCCTTCCCATAGTCTTCTGCAGCCGTTTAACTCCTCAGATCGAGTTTGCTAAACAGATGGAAACACAGAACAAGCTGCACAAAGAATCAGACTACTCCAAATACAAGAATGTGAGGAATGACGACACTGGATAGCACAGAAGCCAAGTTATGGTAAGTACATAACTCCGTCTGATGTTATCAATGTCATTATTTATCACAAATGAATCAGAGTCCCCAGCTACTATGAACCCTGGGTGGCCTCAAAGAAGGATATGCTGGAGCATGGAGAAACCAAAGGAAGCCCTGTTCCTAGATGCTAAGTCCAATTTTTAGCGTGAAACAAAAGTGTGAGGATTAGACCAAGTAGCAGCAGCACAAATCTCATCCAAAAAAAGTCTAGCGAAGAAGGCTGAAGATGTAGCCACAGACCTAGTAGAGTGGACCTTAACTGGTCTGGGCAGCTCCACATGCCTGCTATCATAAATGTAGGAAATACAACTAGCAATCCATCTGGAAATAGTCAGTTTGGAAACTGGCAGGTCCTTTCTCTTTTTAGAGAAAGCAACAAAGAGCTGGTCTGACTTCTGAAATTCCTGTCCTCTTTAGATAAAAACATAATTGCCTATGGACATTTAGACAATGCAAAACATATTCTCCTTTATTAAAATAATTAGGGAAGATGACCGGTAGTTGAATTGATTGACTGAGGTTAGCTTCAGAAGCCACTTTAGGGATAAACAAAGAATTTTTCCTCAAGGATACCCTGTCCTTATGAAAGATCAAAAATGGAGGTTAATGCATAGAGCTTGAAGTTCTGAGACCCTCTTGGCAGAGGTAATGGCCACTAAAAAAGTCGTCTTCCAAGACAGGAATTTAATATCACAAGAAGCAGCTAGTTTGAAAGGTTTTTGTGTCAAAGACTGCCGCACCAATGTTAAATCCCATGGTGGAGAAGGATCTTTAACAAGAGGTCTAAGAAAAACTCCTTTCAAAAAGGCTTTGCACAGTTTAGAAGAAAAGGTAGGCTCCTCGCTCAGATGGAAGTTAGAAATGGTGGCTAACTGGAGTTTAATGGTTGAAAAATGTGCCCCATCCTGAAAAAGGGAAGACAAGAAGAGTAAAAAAACAGGACTCGGGGATGAAAAAGGATACAGATTATGCTGCCTAGCCCAAATAAAAAACCTTTTCCATTTACTGGAATAAACCTTCTTTGTAGATGGCTTTTGAGAGGCCAAGACAATGCTCCTCACCAGAGAAGGAAGCCAGGACTCCGAAAGGATTACTGGAACTGGAGAAACCATGCAGTTAGATGAAGAGTCCGGAGACTGGGAAGTGGAAGCCCCCCAGGGATGGGAAATGAGATCCAGAACAGAATCCAGTATCCGGGGCTGATACTTCAGATGAGACCTTAGGAAGGAGAACCATGCCTGATGAGGCCAGAAAGGGGCAATGAGGATGAGAGAGGTCTTCAGGTGGCATGCTTTCTGTAAGACTTTAGGTATTAGAGGAGTAGGATGATAAGCATAGAGGAGTCCCGGAGGCCAATCGTGAATCAGAGCATCCCTGGGTGACTCTCCCACTGGAGGGATCAGGGCAAAATAATTGCTGCATTTGTGGTTGAATGAGGAGGCAAAGAAATCGCAGCATGTCTGACTCCAATGGTCGAATATTTGACTTGCCACTGACGGATACAGGGACCACTCATGAGGACTCAAGAGAGACCTGCTGAGTTTGTCGGCCAGCAAGTTGGAACTCAAGGAATGTCAGTTGCAAGAAGAAAGCAGCCGGAAGACATCGCCCACTCCCACACTCTCATGGCCTCTCTGCACAGAGGATGAGACCTTGCTCTCCCCTGCGTGTTCATATACCAGACCATCTTCATGTTGCCCATTTGAATTGCTATGGTCCCCAGGGGGAGGCACTCCTGAAAGGCTTGCAACATTAGGAGGACTGCTCTCATCTCCAGAATGCTTATGTGCAATTTGGTCTCAGTGGGGGACCAAATATCTTGAACCGTCCTACCCTGAAAATGACCCTCACCCCAACAGGGAGGTGTCACTGTGGCCTTGGGTGGGGGAAGACAAAATAGCCTGCCTAGAAATAGGTCCTGAGACTGAAGCCACCAACTGAGATGATTCCTGCACACCTGAGTCAACTTTATGGTCATGGACATGGGGTGTACTCCATGTGGAGCACTGGACTGCCAGGGTCCATTGAAGAACTTCCATGTGATACTTGGCAAGTGGCACTAACTGGATGGCAGCTGCCATTGAACCTAATGCTTGCATAATCAAATGAACCGACGGGCATTCTAGCTCTAGCAAGAGAGACCTGACCTCAAATGAGTTGAACCCTGAGGAGGGAGTGCTGTAATCTCCGATACTGTATCCAAATGGACCCCGATAAACTCCAGATTCTGGAATGGAGCTAGATTGGACTTGGGAAGATTCGCTGTAATTTAAACAGACAGAAAGCAGCTGGAACAATTCCACCAAAATTCCACAACTCAACATAACTCAGTTCCAATTTTTCTTTTTACGAACCAAAATCTACTTGTTGAATCTTGCTTTTTATGTTCAACATTGTTTCCTTGTATTTAGCATTGGATTCCTCAGCAATTAAAGCATCCTGAACCTCCATTACTTCTAAACACAACCTTTCAACAGCTCTCTGGTTACATTTAATGAAAATAAGGAGCCAAGTCAAAGTACAGTTCAAAGAAGCCATTATCCACTCCTCCAATAAATCCTCTATTTTTGTGAAATCCCCAACAGGCAAATGATCAATTCGTAAGCCTCTGGGGGTAATATTAAGGGACATGTATTTCTCAAGTAACTTAGTGTCATAAAAAAATTAATTCAATAAGTTGGAATGCAGAATGATTATAAATTTTAGAACACTTCACCCCAGGGGAATGAACATTGATAGTAATTTAACCCTGTAATTAGAAAATTTTAAATTTAGTTCTACAGGTATAATTTTGTAGGTAGTTTTGTATTTAAGAATTCCCCAATAAAAATTGTTGTAAGAAGCTTTGCTACATTCATATGTATAAAATATTTGTATTATACAAACAAATTTAATGTTTTAAAATGTTTCTTGTATGTGTAAGTGGGATATTGCTCTTTAAATGTGTAGAGAACATTTTGGTAATTGAATAATCATTTGTAACAGCATCTGGTGTATAAATAGGGTGGTAGTTTGATGTTTAAAGTATTCCTTAAAAGGTGAAAAGCCGAGGTACCAGAATAAATTTCACTGGTTATCCCTGTTGAGTTGTGGAATTGTTCCAGCTGCTTTGTGTCTGTTTAAATTATAATTTTTCTTGTTTCTATTAAGATTCACTGTAATGCTAGATGCTGAAAAAGACTGAGGGTGCACCTGGTGGCCATAGAAAGTTGATGCCTCATAGTAGCCATGAAGAGCTAATCGTCCAGGTGCAGAAAGACCTGTTATCCTAGCAGCTGGAGATGAGCTGCCACTGCTGCCATGCATTTAGTAAACACCTGGGGAGCTGTGGTGAGTGCAATATGCAGGGCTCTCAACTGGTAATGATTGGCCCCTAACCAAAAGTGTGTCTCCTGGAGCATCTGTCAATCTTTATGTGATAGTACACCTCCTTGGGATCCACTGAGCACATCCAATCGTCCTTGTACAGAAGAGGGAAAATGGACTGAACAGTGACCATCCAGAATTTGGACTTTCTGACAGATAAGTTTAGCTTGCTGAGGTCCAAAATCAGACGCAGGCCCCAGGTCTTTTTTGGCATCAAAAAGAAGTGAGAGTAATTTTTGGACCCTCGTTGTCCTGTTGGGACTCTTGGATGGCTCTTTTTTGTAGAAGGTCTTGAACTTCTAGATAAGCTACCTCCCTTTGGTGGGGTGAAACATCTGGGAGAAATTTCTGAATTGGGGGGGCTGAAAAAAGGGAATGGAGTAACCCCTGGAAATAATTTTTAACACCAACTAATCATAGGTGAGACTTGTCCAGACTAGTGTGTGAAGGGAGAGTCATCCCCCGACTGCTTCCAGGGCAGGACAATCAGGAAGCACCTCAGAAGCACTGAAAGGGCTTCCCTGAGAAGGATTCCTGGAAGCTCAGGTTCTGCAGACCCCCTCTGCCCCTGGGGACACACCTGCCATTGAATCCCCTGCCACGGCTTGCTGATGAGGGTTCCTGGGGAGCATCTTGAAGGGAAGATTGAGTCCTGCAGAAAGTACAGTTTTGTACCTACCATAAATGTAGATGTCCGAACTGGATAGCATCTGCAGTCATAACAACTGGGTTGTCCTGTCGTCAGGCAGCCCTTCAGTCGGCCGGATTCCAAAGTCCGGGTCCGGCTTCGGCTGATGTCGCACTTCACCCGACGTCATCTCTGTTGGTCTTCGGATATAAAAGCATCAGCCGACGCCATTTTCCTCAGTGTTTCTTGCCCCAGATGCCAGTAGCCCTCTTGAAGGCTAAAATTTGGATAGATGCCAATGTTTCCAAAAAGATAGAGGTAAACACAAAAATAAGCATGTATGTACATATATACAAACAAATACACCATAAAAGACTCCCCCCCCCCCACCAGCTAGCTATTAGGAGGGTAAACACCCTAGGAGTACCACAGAGGGGAAGGAGGGAGGGTAATCCTGACTGCAGATGCTATCCAGTTCGGACATCTACATTTATGGTAGGTACAAAACTGTACTATGTCCTTCATGGATGCATCTGCAGTCATAACAACTGGGTAGAATACCATAGCCAACTAGGGGAGGAGGATAAAAGTAGATTATGGTGTGTTTAGGATCCCTTGCAGTACAGCAGTGGCAAACCCTGCTCGGGATCTGGAATATAGAGGCAAATTATAATGCTTGGCAAATGTATGCACGGAGGTCCAAGTAGCCGCCTCAATAATGTCTTTGGTTGCCACTCCTCGTAAGAAGGCTGTGGTAGTGGCTGTTGCCCTTGTAGAATGAGGTCTTATGTTCTGTGGAATTGGTTTTCCATGGAAGGAGTAACAGAATCGTATGCAATTTCCTATCCATTTGGAGATTGTCTGTTTGGAAATAGCTTTTCCTTCCCTTCCTGTTGCATAGGCTACAAAAGTTGGTCAGTCTTTCTGCTATTTTTGTTCTGTCCAAGTAGTAGCGTAGCTGTCTATGTACATCCAAGGTATGCAGTATTCTTTCCCTCTGTTTTGTGGGTTGGGAAAGAAGGTAGGTAGGTGGATTGCCTGGTTTAAAGACACTCTGGATACCACCTTAGGCATAAATGTAGGATTAGTCCTCATGGACACTCTATCTTGGTGGAAGATTAGGAAGGGTTGCACTGCCATTAAGGCCTGTAGTTCTGAAACCCTCCTTGCTGAAGTAATTGCCAGTAGGAAAGCAGTTTTCCATGACAGGTGTTGTAGGTCTGCTGTTGCTGCTGGTTCAAAGGGTGATAGTGTCAACTTTTCTAGCACAAAGTTTAAGTCCCAAGCTGGTAATGGTGGTTTCCTTGGAGGTTTTACATTCTTGATTCCTCTGAGGAACTGCCTGAGCAAAGGGTGCGAAAAACAGGTGGATCAAAGCTGTATTCTGCTGAAATAGCTGATGCATGTATCTTGATGGAGGAGTAGGACAGGCCTGAATGAAGAAGTTCGCCAGATACTCCAGAATGTTAGGCATATCTATGTTTGACACATCTTTTCCTCTTTCCGTACTCCAAATGACAAACCTTTTCCATTTTCCAGCATAGTTCCTTCTTGTTGAAGGTCTGCGTGCTTCAAGAATAATGTCTTTAACTCTTTGGGAAAGTTCTGGATTAGCTGCTGCTATGTGATGTTCCATGCAGTCAGTTGCAGCGTTTTAGGTTTGGATGTATGATGCTGTAGTTGTTCTGAGTTAACATCAAAGGCATCAGGGTATTGGCCACATATTGTTCGAGACATGCTCCTCAGCAGTGGGTACCAGTGTTGTCTTGGCCAGTTTGGAGCTATCAGGATTATCCTTGGACGTTCTTCCTTGATTTTTAGTAGTACTTTGTGTATCAAGGGAAGAGGTGGGAATGCATATGCTGTTAGGCCTTTCCAGCTGAAGGAGAGCGAATCCACTTTCCATGCTAGTGGGTGGAATGTCCTTGTGCAGAACTTTTGAGCTGGTGATTGAGAGGTGATGCGAATAGATCTATCTGAGGCATTCCCATTTCTTTGAGATGGTCTTGAAGATGTCCGGGTGCAGCTTCCATTCGTGGGCATCCGATGTGGTTCTGCTTAATATGTCTGCTAGAGTATTTTCTTTTCCCGGTACAAATATTGCCTGTAACTGGATGTTGTAGCTGAGTGCCAGGGTCCACAGCTCCAAAGTCATTCTGCATAGGGGTATGAATGAGTGCCTCCCTGTTTGTTGATGTACCACATGACTGTGGTGTTGTCTGTCCTTATCATCAACTGGCCCTCTTGGAGAAATGGTTTGAACTTTTGGATTGCCAGTTTTACTGCCAGCATTTCTTTTAGGTTGATGTGCAGGTGAAGTTGATCCTGTGTCCACAATCCTTGCACGCATTTGTCCAGCATGTGGCCCCCCATCCTAGGTCTGAAGCGCTTGTTGTGATGGTCTGGCTTGCTTGACATCTGCGAAAGGGTAGGCCTGGGTTTGACTGACATGCCTGAGCCCACCATAGGAACTCCTGCTTTAAGCATGGAATTAGTGGGATTTCTGTTTCTAGGCTGTGTCTGTGTTGGGACCATAAATTCTTTAGGTACCACTGTAGTTTTCTCATATGTAGTCTGGCAAATGGGACCAAGATTATGCATGATGCCATGAAGCCCAAGGCCTGCAGTACTTTTCTTGCTGTTAACTTGTTCAGTTTTGTTAGTGCCAAGAAGTAAAGAGGGAGTTCTTTTTGTTTTTCTGTAGTCAGGAATGCCATTTGTTTTACTGTGTCCAATTCCGCCCAAGAATGTCCTTGTTTGGGATGGTATCAGTCTTGACTTTTGTAAATTGACTGTGTATCCCAGTGCTTGTAGCAAGTAAATGACCCTTTGTAAATCTGTTGTCAGCTTGCTTTTGTTGACCCCTTGTAGCAGGTAGTCGTCCAGGTATGGGTAAATTTGAATTCCCTGTAGTCTGCAATGGGCGATTACTGATGCCAGGCATTTTGTGAATACTCTGGGCGCAGTAGATAAGCCAAAGGGCAATGCTGAGAATTGATAGTGCTCTGATCCTGCAAGAAATCTGAGGTATCTTCTGCAGATTGGTCGAATGGGGACGTGCAGGTATGCCTCCTTGAGATCTAGAGTTACCAGCCAAGACTCCTTGCCCAGCATGGGAAGAAGTTGCTGTAGGGTCAGCATTTTGAATTTTGGGACAATGATGTATGTATTTAAGGTGGACAGGTCGAGAATTGGTCTCCAACTTTTTTCCTTTCTTGGAACTAGGAATAGTCTGGAGTAGAACCCCTTTCCTTGCTCTGCTGTTGGCACTCTTTCCACAGCTCTCATGTTTGCTAACTCCATTATCTGTTGTAGTGCCTCTGTTTTTTGATTTGGAGGTAGATTTGGCATTCCTCTTTTGACTGATAAAGTGTGGAAGTGAAACCGGTAACCTTGATCTATGGTTTGTAAAATCCACTTGTCTTTTGTTATGTAGTGCCAGTTCTTTGAAAATAAGGTCAACTTTCCGCCTAGAGGGGCTGCTATTTGTTCCCTGGTAGGCGGATTTAGGGTTAAGTCACTGTGGTTGTGCTGATGTAGTGGCAGTGGTTGTGTCTGTGCCTCTGTTGTTACCTTGCCACTGTCGTCCTCTGTAAGCACCTCCTCTGGATTGGTTTCTGCCTCTGGAACGTCTATTCCTGCCCCTTTGAAATTTTGTGGAGTCAGGAAAGGACCAATTTTTGGCAGGCCAGTTCCTGCTAAACCTTGGGGGTTGAACCTGCAAGAAATCTTTAACCGTTTGAACAGATTTTGCCTTTTCTTCCATTTTCTTCATAACCTGCTGGGCAGGTGTACCAAACAAACTTGTCTTATCCATAGGAGCATCTAGCAACTTAGCTTTAACATGATCCGGTAAAGCTTGCTCCTTTAGCCATGCATGCCTTCTTATCACTGTGCCAGTCATGGCTGATCTAAATGAAGCCTCCAGTGCATCATAGCCACATTTTAAGGAATGGTTGCTAACCTGTTGTATGTTATTTACCATTTCTAATACATATTTCTTATCAAGAGATTCATCAGTGGTTAGTTTTTAGTTAACTGATCAAGCATAAACTTTTGGTATTGTATCATGTGAAACTGACAGTTTAAAGCTCTAGCTGAGAGAGTAGCTGAAGTGTAGACCTTTTACCCCATCTGTCTAATGACCTTGCTTCCCTTTCAGAAGGAATAGGGTTTTTAGCTATGGTCGGCTACTGCCTTGGGACCCTGGGATATAGTTTCGGGTCTGCAAGTGGGGCCTTGTAAAGGTGGTGATGAGTATCTGGCACCCTGTAAAATCTGTCTGGTTTGGCAGGGGCTGGAGGTAAAGAATCTGGAGCGGAGCAGACATCATTGAAAGCATCATCCACCACAGAGAGAACAGGAGGTATAGCTAAGGGCCTGTGCTGTGGGAGGTGCAGAAAGGTCCTAAGTCTTTTTCTGGAGTCTGAAAAATCCTGTTGCTGCCATTGGAACTGCTCTCGCATGGCATGTAAGGTTTCCCCAAAGGAGAATTCTTCTGGTGGGGAAGCAGCTGGAATGGATTCTTCAGCATCAGAATCTTCAAAATTGGAGAAAGGAGCCTCTGGCTGGTCAGTTATGTCTGATTCGTCAGCAGAATCATCAGAGGACACTGGCTCAGGGGGCTCTGCCCTAGGTCTCTTCTCTGGGGGCTGAGAGGCCCTGTCTGGGTGAGATTGAGATCCTCTAATTAATGAAATTAAATCTTCTGCCAAAGTAAGCATTTGAGAACCAGAAGAGGGCCTGGTTGTGGGGGGGTTTAACAGGCACTGTCCTAGTAGTCTTGGCTGCTTTAGCCCTGGCGAAGGTCTTAATGGACATGGCTGCTGGAGGCCTAGCAGCACCACGTGCTGGGGTAGAGACATCCAAGGGAATGGTGTCTGATAAGTCAGTGGCAACCACCGTAGTGGATAAAATTTCTGAGGCCGATTCAAGAGTGGAACAGGGGCCTCAGTTGTAGAGATAGGTTCAGCTGTACTTTGATCAGTTTTCTCGGTTTCGGCCGAAACCGAGACACTCGCGGTTTGCTTAACCATGGTTTCGGCCGAAACCGCGGACCACGAGTGTCGGTCTTTATCTTTGCGTTTTTTGGCAGATTGGGTAGTCGGAGGATCCGACGGCATAATGTACGCAAAATCAGAACCGAAAAACTGTTCTGCAAACTCCGACCGACGCCTAAGCGTTCGTCGGTTGAAAGAAGCACAGGCCGAACAGGCTGCTACGTCGTGGGCTGGGCCTAAACAAGGCAGACAATAAGAGTGGAAATCTTTATGAGGTATTTGTTTCCCACAGGTTAAACAATTATTAACTTTTTCTGACATCGGCTGAGGCAAGAAAGAGTCCCCAACGGGGTACTTAGCTTTAGAAGTCTTCGAAGTAGTATTCGGTAGAAGTAATCTCTGGATCCGACCGACCGGCACTTGCGAACAGCTTCTGCTTGGCGCCACGGCAAGAAAGACTGAGGAAAATGGCGTCGGCTGATGCTTTTATACCCGAAGACCAACAGAGATGACGTTGGGTGAAGTGCGACATCAGCCGAAGCCGGACCCGGACTTTGGAATCCGGCCGACTGAAGGGCTGCCTGACGACAGGACAACCCAGTTGTTATGACTGCAGATGCATCCATGAAGGACATCCATTGTTTCTTACTGCCCATCTGTCTTAGAAAAGGACCTTTGGGGAATCGAAAACTTGATCCCAACTGCGGAAAGAGACTTACCCTCATGCTCGCTGTGGGTTCGGGTTTCCTTGATGGATAGTCCAAACAAGGTTGAACTATCAAAGGAGGCAGTAGTAAAGGACACATTAAAGGGTTCCACAAACCCTCAAAGATGAAGTCAGGCATGCCATTGAATGGCAATGCCTGTGTCTGCTGCTCAAGAGGTGGTCTCCGCCACATTGGAGATCAACCTCATCGAAGCATTAACCAAGGAAATCAGAGCAGACAGCCTAGGAGAGAACAGTTTAAGACTATCCAGAGGCAACAACTTTGTAAGGGCAGTGGTAAGCACTGAAACCAAATCCCTCTGAAGCTGGGTAAAATGGGCAATATAATTAGTTGATCTCAGTCCAAATGTAGTTGAGGCAAACATAAACTTTCTGAAGTGGTCGATCACCCGGGAATCTCTGTTCGGGGGATGGACCAAGGAGCCCTGCTCAGCCAGCTCTTAGTAGCACCGGATGGCATGATGGCATAGAGAGGGACATCTTTGCTCCAAAACGTCTTACCTTGGGAGGACTGAAAAATTTGTTGGCTTTCTTAGGTACAGGTTCCACTGTGTCTGGCTCCTTCTAAGCCCTGCTGGTGATAAGATCTACAAGTTTGTCATGGGGGGGGGGCCCAGGTACAAGATGGCCCATCCTGAAGGGCTTCAGGAACATGGACTCCTCCAAAGATGGGGTTGGGGAAGACCATCCTCCTCTTTGCTTGAGAATTTAGAGGATGTCCCCAAAGGACACTTCCACAGATGGAAGTTTGGAGGACCCATTGCCTTCCTTGAAATCTGTGCCCTCTGTGAGGGACTCTTGAGGGGAGTCCAAATGTCTCCTCTTACATGTTCTCTTCTGAGGGGGTTCCTCCACGGTAGGCTCAGGAGAGGACTCAGAAGAAGAGACAGGCACCCAAAGTGGGGCAGTGCCCATCTGAAGGCACTCATGGGAGGGCTGCCCTGTAAGGATGAAGAGGCCTCACCACCCAAAGCAGAGAAAGGCTGGGGAGGACCTAGAGAAAAAGGAGAGGTGACTGCCAAGCTGGAGAAGACTATCTCTACTGCCCGGAATGCTGATGGGCTGAACGAGAATCTCCTCATCTCCCCAGTGACAGGTGCCACCTGGGGAGGGAGAAGGGACCCAGACTCAGCACTGAAGCCTCCCGACAATATCAGCCCTGAGCTGTTCAGTGCCAAAGCTCCCAAAGGAATGGAACAGTCTGAAAACTCCGGATCCGAACCCATCCCAAAGGAACCTGCACAGACTTCTTGGAAATGAAGCGCAGCCTGTTCCAAGGACAGTGGAACAGAGCCAGCCAGGGACCCTGATGGAGTTGAGAAGGCGGGGGGATACCCAACACCATCGACCTCTTGCTAGGAATACCCTGGTTCTGATGTTTCAAACCCAGACAGATTGGAAGAGTGGAGTCCTGCAGATGGGGAAGGTCCCCCGGCCACCTGAGCCGGGGATGGCAGTAAGCCCAACTTGATTTGGGCTTTGGGGACACGCAACATCTTGTTCATATCCAAGGGTAGGAGGATTCTGGATGATCTGGATGAAGCAGACAAGTGGCCAGACCTAGCTGGGGATCCTACCTTACATCCCATCACTCTTTCGTCCTGAGAAGGAGATTGGCTCTTATGAGTCAGATCTGACTTCCCAGATGACCTAGAGGGGGAACTCCCGACGATAATAGGATTCAGCAGAACCATGATATCTGGAAGCCTAGAGTGATCCAATGCTTTGGAAGGCTCGCTGGATGGATCCAGTGAATGGGTCGGATTCGGGGAAGGCTTGCGCCTATTCAGATCTGAAGGCTTCCACTCGGCCAATATAACAATTCTTTATGATCTTGTATGCACTATACATTGTATATATGCTCCCTGCATAGAACATAAGGCAAAAAAGCGACGTATGGACACAATTACCCAGAAATGAATGCCCCAGTACAGAACAGTCTCCATAGGACAAAGGAGTCCATGCACATCCAGAAGGAGAAAATGCAGAAGAAAAGGGGGAGACCCTCAGGCAGAAGGGAATCCAAAACAAACAAGTGGGGGTTGGAGGGAGGAGGCGATTACTGCAACAGTGAAGGGAAGGACATCTACGGTTATGGTAAAATTTTATACAACTATATGTCCTTCTATATCACTGCTGCAGTATTCTTTACTATAGGCAGAGTAAAAAAGATCGAGAATCAAAATGGGAGGTAGAAAGCTGAGAAGAGTCCAAATAAACCCATGCAAAATGGCTCTAGCAAAACCTGCTCTGGCACTAGAAACCACATCCAACTTATAATGCTTAGTAAAGGTAGGCATTGGGGACCACGTAGCAGCTTCTAGAATGAAACTGGTATCCAATCCTTTGAAGAAGGCACCAGAAGAGGCAACAGCCCCAGTGGAACGAGTTCCAAGAGAAGCGGATCAAGATTTACCATGAAAAGAATAACAAAGAGAAATGGCCTTAAGATATCCAGGGGGAGAAGGTTTTCTGAGTGGCTGTAGTTTTACCCAAATAGTGCTTCAGCTGTCTGTGCAAATCTAAGGTATGCAAGACCCTCTCATTAGAAGACTGAGGAGAAGGGAAAAAGGAAGGAGTTGTACTGACTGATTCAAGGGCATAAAAGGAGGATTAGTATGAAGGGACATTCTGTCCCTGTGAAAAAACAAAAAAAAAATAACTGGCCATAAGGGCCTGAAGTTCAGAAAGCCTCCGAGCAGAAGAAAAATCCACCAAGACTGTCTTCCAGGTACAAGGTTGCAAAGAAGAAGAAACTGCAGGCTCAAAAGGAGCCAGTCAGTTTTTTTCCAAAACAAAATTAAGGTCCCGACGAGGACTACATTTCCTTGGAGGCCTAATTTGCAAGATGCCTTTAAGAAATTGTTTGACCTAAAAACAAGAAGCCAATGGAGGATTCAAGGATGGACAATCATAAATGGCTGACAAATGGGTCTTCACAGAATAGGTCAAGCCAGAATGGACCAACTCACACAAACAGGAAATGACCAAAGGGACCCCCACTGAAAAAAGGGTCTTGGTTACAAGTATGGCACCAGACAGAAAATCTTTTCCATTTGGACATATAAGATTGTCTGGTTTAGGGTTTCCTTGCCTCCTGTAAAACCCCGAGTGCATCCTCAGAAAAGAGGTGCCTGAAAGGCATCAAAATCCTGTTCTCCACAGTGTCAGCTGAAGAGTGGACCAGGTGAGGATGATGAGACTCCCCCTTGTCCTGTGTGAGGAGGTCCAATTGGTGAGGTAACTTGTGGCGATTGCCTCTGGCCACATGCATTAAGAGGGGGAACCAGTGCTGCCTTGGCCAAAAGAGACTCACTAGCAAAACTTCTGGGGAGTCCAGCTGAATCTTCTGTAAGATGTTTGGAAGCAGAGGAAGAGGAGGGAAAGCATAAAGAAAGTGAAAAATCTTGCCATAACAGTAGATGTCCTTCTCTTCACTGTTGCAGTATTCCTGAAAGAAGGGATGTCCCATCCCAGGCAACCCGTCGCTTGGCCAGTATGGAAAAGCGTGAAAAGGACCTTGTTTGCTCTGTACATCACATTTATGCGCCTTGTACAGAACATAAGACATAAAAGGGACGTAAGGACGCAACTACCAGGAACTGACTTGCCCCAAAAGAGAACAATTGTCCGAGGACAAAGGAGTCCATGTACATCCAGACAAAAAAATGTAGAATAAAGAGGGGGTTAGAGGGAAGGAGCGAATACTGCAACAGTGAAGAGAAGGACATCTACTGTTATGGTAGGATTTTACACAACTGTATTATGTCCTTCTATATCACTGTTGCAGTACTCCTGAAAGAAGCAAGACTAAAAAGAGCTCAAAAAAAAAAAAAAAAAAAAAAAAGGGAGATGGAATGCTGAAAACAACCCTTAAAAACCCACATAAAATGATTTCAGCAAAACCTGCTCTGGCCCTGGAAACCATATCCATCTTATAATGCTTAGTAAAGGCATGCACTGAAGACCAAGTATCAGCTTAATTGATGGAATTTTGTGTCCAACCCCTTGCAGGCAGCAGAAGAAGAGGCAAAAGCCCTAGTAGAATCAGCACTAACAGAAGCAGAGACTTGCCATGAAAAGAATAACAAAAAGAAATTGCTTTAGATATCTAGGAGGAAATTGTTTGCTTAGAAACAGCCAAACCCAAAGACCTGGGATGAAAGGAAACAAAAAACTGATCGGACTTATAAACAGTCCTTGTTTTATCAAAATAGTACCTGAGCTGTCTGTGCAAATCCAAGGTATGCAAGACCATTTCAGTAGCAGATGGAGGAAAAGAGGAAAAAAAGTGAGTTGTACTGACTGATTTAAGGACAACTCATTTACCACCTTGGACAGACAAGGATTAGTATGAGGGGGGCACCTGTCTCTGTGAAAAAACAAAAAAGGAGGAATGGCTATAAAAGCCTGGAGCTCAGAAACCCTCTGAGCAGAAGAGCCAGTAACAAAATAGTTTTCCAGGTACAATGTTGCAAAGAAGCAGAATCTGCAGGCTCAAAAGAAGCCCGAGTTAATTTTACCAAAACAAATTTAAGGTCCAAAGGAGGAGGAATTGTTTTTTTTGGAGGCCTAATATGCAGGACATCTTTAAGAACTTGACCTCAAAACAAGAAGTCAAAGGAGGAGTCAAGGGCAGATGAGCAGAAATTGCTGACAAATGGGCATTCACAGTAGACCAAGCCAGACTGAAGCAAAATTTTAAAAACAGAAAAAGAAAAAAAAACCCAACAGGGCACTTATCTGGTGTTCTAGAAAGTCAGAACAGCAACAAAACGTTCAAATCAATTGACAACAGCAGTGTTTGAACTGGCAGCAAAAGAAGTTGAGGTTAGTTACGTCCCTTTTATGCCTTATGTTCTGTATGAGGAGCATAAATGTGACATACGGAGCAAACAAGATCCTTTTCAAGCTTTTCCATACTGGCCGGGTGATAGGCTGCCTGGGATGGGACATCCCTTCTTTCAGGGATACTGCAACAGTGATACAGAAGGACATATATCCCCTTCCAAGGAAAACAAAGGGTATCTGTCTTCCATGCCAAATGGCATGGCACTCTGGAACTGAAGATAGGGAGCTGCCTGTTCGAGGGGAGAAAAAAGATCTAACTGAAGGAATACTCCACCGATGGACAATGTCCAGAAATACATTTCTGTGAAGCATCCATTTGCGAGCCTGTGTTTTGGACCTGCTCAAAGAGTCTGCCACTAGATTGTACTCTGAAGGAATGTACACTGCCTGAAGAGTTAATTGATAACATTGGATTGGGGACACTTTTGCAAGCTTCTTTCAGAGAATGTGTAATACATCAGTAGGAACAACATTTGTAAAACTCAGTGCAGACCAGTCAATGGCACAAAAGCTGCAGACTCTCAGACTTGGCAGTTTTTTTTTCAGGTGGTCCATTCTAAGTGAATGGAAGTCTTGTCTGACAACAAATGGTAGGGCTATTTATTCTCACAATCTATGCATTATGGGACAGATTTAGCTTTCCAAAGGAATCACGATGTCTGCCCCCATGGGGGCAGACAAGAGTAAAAAAATAAATAAAATTAGGAATGAGTCCTTAATTTGCTGCAGGCAGCTTTGGGAGGTGCAATAAATCATGGCAAGATAAAAAAAAATGTTTTTTCATTGTTTGCCCATAGTGGTTATTTAAAGTATTCCATAACCCTAGCAACTGTATCCCCAAAGGACAATTCCTCAAAAGAGAATCAGGGCAAATAAACTCCTCCTCATTAGAACCATAAGCCAAAGGTGAAAGCATCTGTGAATAATAGTACAAGGACTCCTCCTCAGACTCTAAATCCTCATCCAAGGAATCCAGTTCCCTAGGCTGTTTAGAAGGGGGAGAGGTCCAAGGAGAAGCAGGCACTGAAACCCCTTGAGGAGGCCTCAGGGCCATCAAGGCAGAAAACAGGCCCTGAGTAAACTCTTACCATTCCCTTTGAGGATCCATAGGATGGACCAAAACATGTTTCATCTTTTGTTTTTTTCTTGGAAGGGACAACAGCCCTAACAAATAAGGGATGTTCCAACCCTTAATGAGATTCAATAAGAGTACCCAGAACCTCCTCCCTGACCAATATCTGTGGAGTCCCTCTGGGACCCTTCAAGATAATTAAGCATGGTTTGCCATCAACTTCCAGAGAGGATGAGTGAAAAGACAGATCCATGACGGCCTCAGATAGGGTCATGGCAGAGAAATTCCATGTAGACACTAGATGGCCTACAGAGATTTTACCTGCTTCTAGAGGGATGTCCACTGGATGCTAGACAGCTAAATAATCCAGCTAAAACTTCTTGGCTTCTTCTTACCTAGCGGGACTATCTCAGGGTTAATGGATTCTGCTATGCTACCCTGGGCTAACTGTTTAAGCAGTCAATTTTCAACATAAATGGCTAGAAAAGATAAACGGCTTGAGTGTCTTAGGCACAAACACCTTACAGACACTACAAGAGGTATGGATGTGAGAAGCACCAAACAAGAGAGAGACTGTTCATGACAACCTTTATGGGTAATCTGCCTCCCACACTGACATTTTCCCTTCTTGGATTACATGAACTCTAGGTAAGCAAAATAAAATACAAGACCAAAGGAAAGAAAATAAAAAAAAAACAACCTCAATGGTGCACTTATCTGATGGCTAGGTATTCAGCACAGCAACAAGGCATTCAGACTGATGAGCGACAATGGTGTTCAGACTGGTGGCAAAGTTGTTCTGGGTAACTGCATCCGTAAGTCACCTTTATGCCCTATGTCCTGTGCAGGGAAGGTGTGTGATGTACAGAGCATACAAGATCATAAGGCTTTGCTATACTGGCCGAACGTTGGGCTATTCTTGGCAGGAGATCCCTACAGTAAGAAATACTAACAGTGATATAGAAGGACCTCAGGGGGTTCTTGGCTAAATTATTATTTTATTTATTTATTTTATTGACATTTGTTAAGTGGGTTGGTCCAACTGGGTAAGAAGCCCATTTTCAGTGGAGACCCGAGGAGAAAAGCTCCAGATTGCAAAGACATTTCAGATTAAAATTCACACTCAGCAATTTAGAGTATATATAATAATTCACACTTCAAGATAGTACAAAAATTAGAAGTACGACAGTGATAAAGCAGACAGTTTGAAAAAAAAACACATACCGCATCAGCAAGTAGCATTTATATAAAAAAGAATATACATTGCAATATTCTTAACCAATTAAGTCACAATAGCAACTTGAGAGCCTTGATGTTTGTGTGAATTTGCCTGAATTTCTGAACTGACTCAACTGGTAAGGACCCCCTAGAATGAATGGTGATAGCATGAGCAACTGAACTTAAGTGGACTGACATGAGCCACTAGAATTATCCTAGCTTAAATGCTCCCTGGCCTTTTTGATCACTTTGTGAACGAGGGGAAGCTTAAAGGACTGTTGCCAATCCTGAATCTAGTATATCGGCCATCAGGACTAGGAAGAAGTGAAGAAACTCTTGAATTTTGGATTCGCCAGGGATGCTAACTGGTATCTGATTGTTTGACCATCTTTTTTTTGTAAAATCATGTTGTTGATAGTTTGATTTTGGGAGCATAAGAGGTTCTGCTGAGCCTGTCAGTCAGTACATTAAATTCCTTTGGAACATGGACTGCCATCAAAAAGAGGTTGTGCTTGGTCCCACTGTTGAGAGCCTCACTGCACTGGGGAAAAAAAGAGTGTGCAAACTCATTCCTTGATGCATCAGAATACCGACATGTTATCACTGTGAATTACCAATGGTCCTTAGTGGATCAGTGAATTGAAGAACAGGAGTACTAAATGGATAGCTTTGAGTTCTAAGATGCTGACATGTAACTGTGATTCTTGCAGTGACCATGAACACTGTACTGTCTTTCTCTGGATATCCCCACATCCTATGGCAGCTGCAGTTGTGGTAGGCATATGTAAGGATTTAGGTACAATAATGGGCTTGGTAAGCTCCAGGCTGGGAGCTGAATGGCACCAACATTGAAGATACTACATGCATCAAAATGATATAACATTTCATTTCATTGGTAGGTGCTCTTACTGATGTCATTAAAAAATGAGGGATGACTAAAGCGGCCTCATGTATCCTAACATTGAGCATGTATCTGGTTGTGCCATCCTATGCCATTAATACCAAAGAGCTAATTGGAAGATTTGCATCACTCAGGAATGCTTTGCATTGGTTAGTATACAGAATGTAGCATCTACAAAATATGTGCTTGGCAGGACTAAACACCTTTAAACCATCAGTTAAGACATAGGCACAAAAACATTAATAGAAAATAAAACAAACCACATTAACATTTTTTTCCATTTACACACATTATACATTAAACGATCGTCTTTCAGTCCAACATTACATAAATTACTCAGTTCCTGCCTCCCTTAAACCTCACTCTTCTGCCAACTCGTTACACTCTCAAAAATGTCCCAGTTACCTCTTTCTTCCCCATTACACCTCCAACATTTGCTATCTAACCCAGGAAAAATTATTTGAATTTTACTTAGGGTATAAAAATCCCCAAGCAAACACAGCCAAGCAAAGATCCTTAACCTTCTGGACTTTGTTGCAAACTAAAAATTGTGATTTTTGTAAGTTTATGGTAATATCCAGTGAATGGAACAGTCTTGCCAAGGACTTTATTCTCCGTTAATAGGGCTTCCTAAGATGATGCAGCTATTGGCCATTCAAAACATTTTGGCTCCTCATAGTCCCTGGTGTGCCACTACTAATGCCATGCACTTATTGGACACTCTGGGGACTGCTGTGAGACTGAAGGGTAGGCATCTGAAATTGTAATGACCAACTCTAACATGAACAGCAGGAACCTTCTCAACTCATGCTTGTACGTGAAAGCTTGCATATATTTATTAAACCTTAAAATATTGTCATGAACTATTCTGTTTACATTGCTTTTGAAATTCTAAACAGCATATTCAGTTTCCTCTTCATTGATGCAGGAAGACTGTCAGCACCATGACTATGCATAACTGTTGCTTTTGGATGTACATGTTTGGATCTGAGGTTCTACTTCTTCCCAGATACTGGAAAGAAAAGGGAGTAGCAGCTCTGGCTTTTTTCATCGGATATGCTCTCCTGTAAGGCACCTTTTTTTTTTTTTGCAAAACTCCTACTGTCTTCACTAACAGTATGGGCCATCTGCATTCTATCCTATAGAACAGGTTCCCAATCCATGTGAAGCAGAGTTCCTCCCTAACCCAATTCAAGTGCAACTCGGACAACTGGATGGGGAACAGGAAATTCATCCCTGGTTTGGCACCTATGTCTCTAGTGGACACAAGCAACCTGTAAATGGTTCACCTCCCAGGCTCCTGCTTGTAAATGTTTCATTTCCTAAACCTCTGCTTACACTTATCAAGAGTATCAAAACTTGTCAGAGATTTGGGATGCATGACTAGGCTTAAAAAGGCCCTTGTGGCTGTTAGCCTAATAAACAACTATGAACCCTATTAACCTAATCCTAAAAAATTCTCTTAGCCATGGGGATCTTTGTCATTAAATTCAATTTCCACATTATGTAAGGCTTGCATATTATCCAATCTGTACTAACTTCTCTCAAAAAATCAGTACATACACTATGTAATCTTGCTGATGTCACAAACTCCCCCTTTGGTAGAGGACAGATAAAATGTTTTGGGTGGACAGTAATGACAAATAGTGCACTAGTACTAGTAGGCCTTCTGGAGACTGTATAGCAAACATGCCTCAAAGAAACATCTGATAATAATATACAAAACTCCAAACTGTAATACCAAATCTATTGTGCTGAGATTGTGTAAAAACTTCTTAAAGGTGTTGTCTGATGGACACTGAATGATGAAAACAAAACCGATATAATCATCAATCACTTTTTTTATGCATTTTCTACACAAGGTTAGGGTGTCTCGTCAACTGTCACCACTTTCCTACCTTCTTTGAGTTAGGCTGAAATTATCATGGAAATGATCAATGTCATAGGAAACCTCCAAACACTGGACACAACCTAATTTGGTTTCATCAAAGGAAAGTCATGTCTACTCAACCTGGCTGACTTCTTTTACAAGGTCACCAAGGCAATGGAGGAAGGCAAAATGGTTCACACTGCCTATCTTGACCTGGGGTGTCCACATCTACAAAGGGGTCAGTCACAAGCAGAGTCCCTCAGGGATCCGTTCTGGGACCGCTCCTTTTGCCGTTTACTTCTCTGAGTCACGGCCAACATTAAGGGTGTCTAGCTGACTGAATTTGCAGATTGCAAATTAGGAGCAGACACAGAATCCCCCAACACCAACATTCTCCAGGAAGGGCTGACAAAGAAACAACTTGTGTCACAGTCAAGGACTAAAACTCAGTGCCAAGAAATGAATAACAGTACCCTTTGGGAAGTTATTCACTCCTGGTAACCATCATCTTGACAAACAAACCAAGAGTTCACCCAGTAGTCAGGGACTTGGGGACACACTGACAGTAATCTAGCCTTTGACCATCACATAGGATCATAGGAGGTTACTAGGCTAATGGCCCCTGGGGCCCTTACAAGCCTAGACAAGAGTTTATCCCCAGAAAGAAACCTCAGTCAGCACTTGTTGCCCCTGTCAATCAGGGACACAGGTGGAACCCCTGGGACAAATTTGTGTTTTCCCATCCACTCATCAAGGCTGCGCTTGAAGAGGGTCAGCGAGGTACTATGATGTGTATGGGAAGTCTATTCCAGAGATGGGGCAACCTCTGGGTGACTAGCCTGACTGTACAGCAGGTTTTGTTGATGCTGGTTATTAGATTCAGGCCTTTCGAGTGGGTAATGTGTGAGGAGTTAGACTTAAGGATATGGAGCATCTCTAGTAGGGCAGGGTCCAAGATCGCCTTGTAGGCAAGACACAGATCACCTCTGAGCAATCTTATGATACCGAGTAGAGTGATAATGATTTAAGCCTGTCTGCAAATCAAGGTGTTGGAGGCCATAGATTCTCTTTGTGAGTTATTTATATGGCCTTTCTAGTTGGTGCATATGTTTGGAGAGGTACATATCAAACGAAACATTATATTCAATTATTGGTCTAATGAGGGAGGAGTATAGAGAGGTAAGAACCTCCCTTTTTCTGGATGCAATCCCTTTACTTATGAGATGAACCAAGTAAAAGACTTTTCTGACCACTGCCGTTAGATGATGGTAAATGTGAGATTGTTATCAACCTGACTTCCCAGGTCTCTCACCAGAGGCTGTATGTTTAAGGGGTTGCCGTTGATGTGGTAATCAGTAGGGGCTGCATTTCTGCAGATTGGTATGAGGATATTTTTTTTGCATTTAGCTTGAGGCCATGACTTTGGCAGCAGTAATTAGTTGCTGTGAGACCCTCTTGCAGTATGTTATCATTTGGGGAGTCAATGACAGCATCCAACTTACAGTCATTCACAAACTTGGTCACAGGCCTTTTGTCTTTGCTTGGACCTCTGAGAAGTAGATGACAACCAGTAGGGGTCCCAGGACAGATCCCTGGGGAACTCCACTAGTGACAGCTCTCCTATTGCAGGTGGAGGTGCCTATTTTGACCTTGAGGGTCCTGTTGGTGAGCCAGTTGGCCACCCACCTGACGAGACAGGGATTTACACCAAGTTGTGCTAGCTTTTCGATGATGCCTGAGTGGTAGAGTGTGTCAAAGACCTTGGCCAAGTCAATGCAAGCTGTATGTACTGACTTTCCCTCATCCAGGGCCTTGGTGACGGTCTCAAAGTCAACCAGGTTCAACAGGCAAGATCGCCCCTTGAGGAATCCAAACTGAGTGTGGTCAAGTGTTTGGGGAGCACCTATGTTCTTGTTTATGAGATCCGTAATCATATGGTCCATGACTTTACAGATCAGACTTGTCAAGCTAATGGTGTGAAAGTTCCAGTGTCAGCAGTGGCACCACCTTTGTTCAAGGGGATGAAAATGGCAATTATCCACTCTGCTGGAATGAAGCCTGTACTTAGGCTTTGGTTGAATAGGGTGCTCAATGGCGAAGCCAGTTCTTGCTGGAGATGGTGCAGAATATAGCCTGGGATACTATCAGGTCCCATGGAAGCTGTGTTCTTTGCCTTGGATAGGGCCTTTAACATGATCTACGGAGATGTGAAGTGCAGGACAAGTATCTGGGATGCTGAAAGGGCCTTTGTGGGGGTGACGGGTGGTGAAGTATGTGCTGAACTTATCTGCTAGCAGGTTGGCTAAGTCAACAGGATCAGTGTAATTGATTGTTTTGGAGGTTAGTTTCAATTCATAATTGGCTTTGGAGGTTTTCACTACTGATCTAATTTGCTTGTTGAGGCTAAGGAGCGAGTTTTTCCAGTTTGGAATTTATTCCTTTTTACCCTTGTATAACAGTTTCTTCCTTTTTTTGTAAAGCCTGTTGATAGGGGATGTCCACCAAACAGGTTTGTGTTTCCTTGAGGAGCAGGTTTTAGTTCTGTTGGGTATGGCTGAGTCCATGCAGTTGTACAGATGCTTGTATACTGCATTGGCATACTGTTCAGCATAGTTGTCTGCATCCTCCGAGGGAGGTGGTGGTGTGAAGCTACAGATACCCTCCCTTAGGAGGTTGCAGTCCGCTTTTGAGAAGTTTTTTACCTTGGGGGGATTGGGTGGGATACAAACATTGAACGAGACAGTCTGATGATCTGATCTCACCAGGGAAGAACATACTATGGGAGTGGTGCAGTGGTCACCCATGTTGGTGAGGACCAAGTCTAGATTATCTCCCCTTGTGGGGGATGAGACATGCTGGCCTAGTGTGTTAAAACTGATGAAGTCAAGGAATCGTTGAGTGAGTGCATTAAGTGCAGGCATAGTTCACCCAGTCTATGGTGGGGTAGTTGATGTCACCAAGGATCACAGTTTAGGGGGAACCTTGATGGAGTCAAGTAGATCTAGGTAAGAGGAGCGGGTGTCCTGAGTCATGTATGGGGGTCTATAGCTGACTATATCTTGGATGAGTGTCTTGCCAACTGTCAGCTGCACCTGGAGTAGTTCCAGTGTGTCATGCTGGCAGACCAGTCTGGAGATGTGCCTGTCCTTAATGAAGATAGAGACACCACCACCCTTAGTTTTCCTGACCTCGTTTTGGGGTCGGAATGTGTGGAATGAGGTATAGCCTGGTAAGGCAGGGGTGCTCTCTGCAGCCCTGAAGCAGGTTTCTGTGACCGCACAGACACTGGCATCTTCCAGTGCAAGGAGAGCCTCCAGTGAGTGCATTTTCAGGTTAAAACTCCTAGCATTTAGCAGCATGACCTTCAATTTGTTTTTTGACAGACCTTTTATGTTGGAAGATTTGTCTTTGGTCTACAGTAGTGAGGAAATCATTCTATGTTGTGCACCTTTTAAACAAAGGTAAGGGCATTTACGTTCAAGGAGGTTACTGTTCCACTGCATTCAGCATTCATCAGACCTATCAGAGTACACTGACCTCACTTTGGTATGCACCTAACAGACACATCCAACAACTGGAACACCCACACAGGTTCCTCACTAAAAGAATACAGGTGTTAAGTAACGTGTCCTATGCAGGCTGCCTCAAAGCCCTATCCCTGTATTCTGCCTACTACTGGCAGTTGAACTGAGATCTATGCCTGGCATACAAGGCATTACAGACCCTACCCTGATGCACCTCCTGCATACCTGCAAAACAAACAGCAGCTAAATTCCCTGTTCTAAAGACTTAATTGCTTGTGATATAAATTGGACCTGCTGGACATACACATATGTATTCTAGAGACTACCCCCTCTCTGGAACAGGCTCCCCATCCATGTGAAGCAGAGTTCCTCTTTAACCCAATTAAAGTGTAACTTTTGGATGGGAACAGGAAATTCATCCCTGGTTTGGCACTTTTGTCTCTAATAGACACAGGCAGCCTGTATACGGTTCAACTCCCAGGCCCCTGCTTGTAAATGTTTGCTCTCCCAAACCCCTGGTTACACTTATCAAGGGTACCGCAACTTGTCAAGAGATTTGGGATACATGGCTAGGCTTAAAAAGGCCCTTGTGGTTATTAGCCTAGCATAGACCTATGAACTTATGTCTGACCACTGTAGGTCTTCTTTCATACAATCCATCCATCTCTCTTGGATATCTCGCTTCATTTTCTTTGACTTTCTTCCTCTCCCTCTCAAATCTTCTTTATCAAAATCATTCTCTGCTTTCCTGCACCTGTGATCACCCCGGTAATCTGCTCTCCTTGACCTTCCCTGCTACTGAAGCTGTTTTTGGCTTCTGCTCTGATGTCAATTCATTTCTTCAATTGCCCTCACTCTGCATTTTACAACACATTTCAGGTACGTCACCTCTATCACCTCAAGCTTCCTTAACTGCTCTGTCTTCACTGCCAAGGTTTCTGTGCCACAGAGAAGCATGTAGATAGGTGTATAAATATATTCTTGTTCTAGTCTATTCATAAACATATTAGCACATGTGGGGGGTAAATGAAGCCATAGCTGTAATGTCTTTCTGTTATCACTGTACAAAACTTATGACAGACGCAAAACTCTTAAGAATGGTATATTCACCATTTCTAAGGTTCCTCATGCAAATAATCAGCTACTGTTTGGTATATCAAAAATATATGTTGCAGTACAAATTCTGGCATCCAGCGTTGCTCAAAAATAAGTTGTATGGAAATGTCATGTCATTTTTGCAAAAGCTGGAAAGAATCTTTAACACAAGATGTAGAAGACTGTGCAAATGGCTTTTAAAAAGCATGCACTAAATTCCCCAACTTTCACAAAAGTGTCCAACAAAGCGAAATTGAAGGATGTTTCAAAAGATTCACGAGAGACGCATGTAATCTAGAAATACCATAAAATAAAGGAGCCCCAAGTTTAACTGCCTGCAGCTAATTATACTTTTAGTTATTACATTTTTCTCCAATAAAGCCAAATATTCAATTCTAAACTGCCCTACTGGATCATATGATAAAAGCCTGCATGTATTCTCATCTTTCAGTTACTGCAGGTGTGTCATGCTAGTGGCTAGGAGAAAGCAACATAATGTTTCCTCTTTTGTCTGCCTCCTTTAACACAACTAAATTATTATGACCTGTTTGTTCCAATGGTAAAAGAGGCAACCCAACCATTTATCCAAGTTACGGCTTGGTTTAAGAATTGTTAGTTCTCCAAGATTTATTTAGAAAAAATAACTGTTGAGAAACTTAGCTTCTTTCTATTAAAATACTGGAGGACATCAATTATTTTAATTTTTATAGGCAACTGTTTTAAGCTCTTATTTTCAATATCACAACATTAGAAGATCAAGCATAAAGGATCTTCATAGATAAAAGAAATATAACACAGATCCACATGCATAAAAAAAAGACAAAATGCTCCAAGAACAGTCTGTAGAAACCTGCAAAACATTGTTAGCATCAAACTAACACCATTGACTTGCTAAGACAATATCAAAGCAAGATTTTTGAAGCTCAGCTCCTGTATATAGCACACTTCACCTTCATGTATCATTTTAAAGATGCACTTATTACTTCTTTATATTTTCTTCTTCACAAGGATCTGTGTAAAACCTTTGTCAAAAATGAGAGATCCTGCTACATCTCTAAGGTGACCCAGCAGTGAGATGCATGTTTCTGGATTTAGTTCCGTTATAATCCTTGTTCTTATTTCCCAGGTGGCTCTACCTGCAGGATTGTTTCATTCCACGTAATAGTGTAGTGGGTTCATTTAGTCTCTACTACAAATGTGAAAATGGATTCTGTAAGTCTCAAATGTGTGGAACAAATTTCAACATCAGAAGTACACACTGAGAAACTAACTGTTACACCTGTTTTTGCAAGACGGCAATCCACCTGCATTCCTCTCACCCATGCCAGCTATGCATACTAACTTTAAGGTCATTATACTCAGAGTACAGGCATATTCAGGGGCACTGTAACCTCAGCCTTTGTGGCGGGTTTACCTAGTCATCCATCCAAGTTAAAGTTTACTGTTTTGCAATTTCAAAGACTACACATATATTCATCACAACTACAAAGACCCAGGACCAAGTAATGGAGGAGCTGGGAGGGAAGGGCAGGAAGTGAGTTCAAAAGGAAATAATTCCAAGCATTGTAATGACAAGATGTGGGGACCATGGCAGTCCCTTGCCCGAGTGTGTATGCTGTGAACTGTCTAAACTTGGTCTAATCAACACTATTTCATAGCTCAATGGCTATTTTAGTAAAAGAACTCAGTGTGCCAGGTGGCACAACACTTAACTTTTCTATTCATAACTAAGGGTGTACTACATGCATCCACTTTAAGATCTCATCTTCATAAATGACTGGGTTGCAGCTACCAAGCATGCAGCACAATGGAGTACACAGATGACTCCATCCACATTTTCTATCTCAAAACTGCCACAACAACAAACCATTACCCACGAATCATTTTCATTCGCTGAAACATGGTTAAGAACAATCTCAACTACTACTTAATTCTAAAAAGGCAAAACAAATGCTACTTGTTCTAAAATCTTACTAAGAAGGCAAAACCAGTTTCACTGTTACATCATCAAACGGTACCAGGACAGAAACTGTTCCCCAATGAAAACTGCTTGGTGTTACTACTGACAACCTGAAGTCTGACCTTCATATCCAGCAAGATGAAATGCACACAAACACTTGGCTTCTTATACAGAAAAGAGCTATCTACATCTAACTAAACATGGACATAAAACTACTGCTACAGCCTACCTATTCCTCAGTCTTCTATATGCTTCCCCCATCTTTATCATCTTACAATTCAGCCAGCTTACTAAACTTGAACAATATTACAACAAAACAGATTGTGTGTAGACCTATCACTGCACAGCTCTCAAAACAAGCAAGCTGGTTAGAACTGCCTAACTACTTCAAGCTTCATTAAATTAAAATTTGCCCATTAGATTTTCACCAAGAGTGAACTCTATCCAGAAGACTTCCACCTAATTTGAACAAAAAATATCACAAGGCTACTACAGTGATGCTCTGTCCTCAAAACTATACGGCCAAACATTGGAAAAAACAACTTCCCCCATAAGACAACAATTTTCATGAGTTCAAGATGAATTTACACTTGTACTGTCAAGACTCTTGCCTCTATCAGTGCACCTTCCCATCAGACCAGCCAAATCACATTTTCCAGTCAACTGAAACCCATTGATTAGGTTTACAACGTAAGCATTTAATAATCTGCCAAATACCATGTCTGTGTGCGTATATTGGTAGGAGACTGAACTCCACATTTTATTAATGCAGCTCATTCAATGATTATTAAACAGTTAACAGGAGCCTGATTACTTGCCTAGAGAGCTTAAACTGTTCCAGAACTGTATCCTAAGTTGCTGAAACAAGCTAACCATGGAAATCAACTCTTGTGTTGTACACAGCTATCAGTGCAAGATGTGAACCCCCAGGTCTTACTCCTGAAACAAAACAACCCAAAGAAATTAATCTGCATGCTATATAATCATAGGCCCTTGCTAAACTAAGCAAATATTGCATTATCATTGCATCACTGTTTCCGCCATATACCTTACATTCAGCACACAGCTGCTCGTACATGCTAGAAACTTTATCTGCATCCAGGGAAAGGAATGATGCTGGTACCTTACTTCCAGCTTCCACACTTCTTTCCACTTACATGGAAGTTTCACATGAAGTTGTTTATTACAATCAGCATTATACTGCACTGTGCATATAGTCAATATCTATCCAATAGCAGTGATTAGTGCTTGCATGTTTTGCTTAAGTAAACAAAAGACAAAGTTACCAACAGTAATAAAATAAGTATTTATTTTGAAAGTCTAAAATGTAATAAACTTTGTACATATATTTATACATTTCTAAATTCATGTCTTCAATATCTTTGAAAGGGGTGACAAAGTTGCATTTTCTTTGAACACATCATACCATAGTGCATAGCAGTAACACATGTTAATACACATGCAATAACATTAAAATACAGCATCAGGACACAGTTAATATAAAATACCGAATCTTTACAAAAGGAAGGATGTCTTGCTATAAAGACTGAATAAAATTGGCACATTAGAAGAGGCACACATTTCCTTTAATTCTGTCTTGCAAGCATACCATGTTGGCAAAACAGACATTAACAGCTGAATGATGCTGTCATTGGGACAAGAGTGTTGGAAAACTTATTTCAGAAAATAAATTCTTCATGGGGTCACAGCAACTACTGTTAACATTTACTTCTACAGTCAGAGTAGCGGCTGCTTAGTGATTTATAAAATAAGTGGAGTGCTAAAAACAAAACTAGACTTTAAAACTGAAGTCAGACTAACATTCTGCCTTACCATGAAGTGGTAGGTACATTCTTCGGTCAATTTATCAGCAAAGTATAACTGTGCATTTATAATTCCCGACTCAAAAGAGTGGCTATACATAGTTCCAAGTCTTATTGCAATCCTAGGTCTCAGAAAACTAACCCACCCTTAAAATGTACTACTCTTTCACAAAAGAAGTCTAAAGCTCTTAACACACACAAAATCCAGATCCTCAAAAGAGGAGACAACATTGCAAAAGGCTCATTTACAGGTAACAGCTCTGCAGCGTGTCAGGCCTCTATTAATAACGAACAGCATAAAACACAAACACTATAGCAAAATCAATTTAGCACTGTGTGTAAAATATTTCTAAAAAGCATCAAATAAGTTGCATTTAATAGCCTGCAGTCATAAGAACATTGGGGCATTAACAAAAGGACCACTCCATAAAAATAAAAATATACTCATATAAATGATTGGCAGTGTATGATGGCAGTGACAACTCGGTTAACTTCTGTGTTCAAAAGCCATTTCTCCAAAAGGAACCAAGTTTTCCCATATAAACACTAAAATACCAAAAAAGCTAAGCAAAAGAGTTTAAGAAAATGCAATCATTCTGTTACTGTTTGCTTACACATGTTTACAAGAAAGCACATTTTAAAACAGATGTTTAGGGTGGATAACTCTGAAGAACTTCTACAAGGATAGTATACCAGACTGGGGAGAAAGAACTGCAGAAGAAAACTTGCTAATGTGCTATAAATGCCAGTAGTGGTCAATTGAAAAATAACTTCTGGCTATTTAATGCACTGATACTGGACAATTTCTGCAGCACCTCTATTGTGAGTAAAACTAAGCAAAACCTACTGCACTACAATACCCTTGTGTGTTGCACAGTCCTTCAGCAGCATGTTTTGCTCCCATCAGATAAGGATATTACTCCGTTTCACTAATGGTGTGCTCAGTATTTACCTTCACCCATAATCCAGCAAGCACGGAAGTTGACTTCTTTACTGTAATGACAATTATGTACCACACAATGAAAGCACCATTAACCCAGAACCACAGGTGAAGTTGTGTGGCTGTGATGCTCAGCATGCAAACAAGTTGCTCTTTTGCACTTTGTGCACCTGAGTATTGGGTAAAGTTACAGGGGAAGTTGTATAGGTTTCTAAGATGCCTGTTGTCTGTATGAGGCACTGCTAAATGCCACCATGCAAAGAGCAGTGGAATTTTTAGACTCAAAGAAAACAGACTAAACCAACTAAAAATCCCTCTGACCAATGAAATATTTTGGGGTTGGTAGATGCCACAGCCCAGAAGGCTAGCAACACTGCCAAGTTGCAGTCTTAAGCAACCCCCCCCCCCCCAACCCCCAGGCTATGACATTTACCAGCTAATTCTAAATACTATGCATACAGGTATACAACATTTAAAAACAAGAAATGTTGCAATCAGTCAAAGCACAGATTTAAAAGTTCTGACTATTTTTAAACCTCTGAATGAAAATGTCCATTATAAGCTAAACTGCTCATAAAAGTCTATTTTAGTGCAGGTGGCCAGTGCAATGATGACAATCTGAACCCAATTAAGGAAGACTGAAAATTTAAAGCGAAAAAAAGGTAATCAAAAAAGGCATGCTTTACCTTTCCAAAGCATTATGGACAACACAGATGTTTAGGTGTTTTGTTAGGGCAATGAGGGCAGTGAGATGTGTAGGGCTTACTTTTTTTAATCTTGAGAGACTGAGAAATAATAATTAGCAAAGCACAGGACTCAACTTTATGTTCATGAGCCACAGTAATTGGACTATTCACTCCTTTTAAGTAGACATAAATATGTCCACTGAGAAGTACCACTCAAGAACAAAAAACATGCACAGCTACAGCTTCAAACGCCTTGTTTAGGTACTCTACTAATTAAATAGCAATTACATTACTATATAGAAGGGTTTTTTCTACAATATGAAAAATTGTATCGCTTATTACAATGATGAAATACAAATCAATTACAAAATGTTAACAGCAACAATGTGACACTGATGGAAACTTCTCCAATTACTTTAACCTCACAGGCTGGTAACCATACTAAGCATAACAGCATTTACAGTGCAAAACCACCTCTTTCTGACAGTGCTACATTAGTCATAACATTGCAGAAGACAAATATTTTATACTTATAAAATTTTTCACAAAATGTGTATTTTAGGAATTCACTACTTAGGATGGCAAAAAACATTCCCATCATTAAAAGATAAGATTACTCCATTTATCATGTTAAAAAAATCTGGCATGTAGCACAGTAACCAGGGAATATGGCACAATTTACAATGTAAAGAAACTATGTCATGTAATAAAGTGATATCATGTTTTAACTACAGTCTGGAACAGACATACTTTAATGAAGTTATAAAATTCCGAGAGCCATAAACAGTTAAATTATTTGGTATCTGTTTAAAAGATGGGTAAAAAAAAAACATTTAGTTTGGCACAAAGATTAGTAAAGCGGAGAAAGCAGGTATGTACACAACTACAAAACAATATATGGTCATTCTAAACACTTTACAGACTTAAAATAATCTTAAAATTTGTACAATGTGGTTTGCACATTAACTTTCTTAAAAGCACATCTACGCTTAGTACTTGCTCTGTTCTGCATAACTACTGTGAAATAAGCTGACAAATTGCCAGTCACTTGCTGTAGTTAAAAAGTCTGCTCAAAGTATGTCAATATGGTTAACAAGCTAATTATTCTTACCAATTAATAAAGTTAGATATTCAGGTTTTCTTTTATCACACACTGCTCTGTATTAAACTCTTGGCACAATTGCAGTCATTAAACACCCTATCACCATCTGTCTCTGTAAATATTGTGCAAGTCATGATATTTCATGGCATATGATTGTGCAGACAGACACACTGTGGAAAGTTAATACAACTACAAAAAGTGGTTAACAAAACACTGGGATGCTTTTAGACACACACACACTAAACTAATGTACACATTTTAGTAAAAAAAATATCATCCTTTACGAACCTGCTGGTTTCTATGCAATTTCAAGACATTCTTTACATGAAAGGAAAGCAGAGCTTCTTATACAGGAGACATGCAATGTATCACCCTGTAATTATTTGGCACAGCTGCTTGTAACCTCATGTAAGGTACAAGCACAATGACTAAGGGGTCACAGAGGCATCTGTATCTGATATACAAGTTGTTATAAAGTCAAAAGCTGCATATTTAACTAACACAAGATGAAAAATATCTTATGAAAACGTACACAGTAATCTTGCTGCTTTAGTTTGTTTCAAATTAAAAATACGTGCTTTTTTGCATGTATGACACAAAGTGCTTCTCTTTAACAGGGCCCTCCCTCTACAGTGGCTAACACAAGCAGCACCCCTTCTGTAGCCTTCTCAAGTGGCTTTTAAAATCTCGATCTCTCTTGCTTTAGTACACATCTCTTTTGGTACAAGCATAGAAACCCTATATGAATGTTAAAATGCTTTTGTTCTCAAGCTCCTTAGACCTGACACTCAATCAAATGGGATTGGTTTGCAAGAAAACTAGCTGGTAGTAGAATCAAAAGTAAGAAGTTAACTTACAGGAAGCGCTACTGTCCCAATGCAATAGAAGAAGTGTCTCATATAATGGAAATTGGTAAGAGACTGGTAATGCAACACAATGAAGATGGCCCTTTCAAACAGCAAGGGATATTTTAAATATTTATGTATCTGTCACAGCTTAAATTCAGTGAATCCTCTGTTATATCACAGTGTTACAAAAACAAACAAAAAAAAAAAAAAAAAAAAAAACATGACCTCACAACAGAATGACTGAATAATAGCCCTCCACAAAGACAATGTATTTATGTAGCGTTGATAAAACTACAATGCTTGGTAAAAACATGTAAGCCAATGACCAGATGGCCATGGTAAAAGCATCTACTGTACAAAAATTCCTGATAATGTGCACTAGCCAAATTCACCAATTAAACGTCCTGCCACTATACTGGCTAAGGGACTGAAAGCATTATACAAATGGCAATTCCTCTGGATATGGTTTGTTTAGCAACCAAGAAAAAAAAAGCCAGTAATTTCAGCTGTCCATAGACTTAACAGAGGAAGAACTAAACAATTACAATGATCACAGACACCCAGAGTACATGTTATTTCCCTGTTTTTAGCACCACGAAAAGCAGACAAATCAAAAGGATGTGCAAAATCTCAGAAACCTCCTTCCAGGGAAAATGATATATCCACAGAGAAAACTGAGGCTGAGAAAACACACCAACAAGGACAAAATGCAAACCATTCACAATATGTCAGTCATGTTCCGATTATCTCACCCAACATGCTGGCTTGCTTGATTCATAAAAGCAAACTGATAAAATGTGCAATAAAAACTTGTAAGACAAAAAATTCTCCCAAGCCTTCTCTCAATGGAATACATACCCAAGAACCTCAGCTGAAGCATTCACTACCAGACAAAGACAACACTGTCCATGGAAGATCCAGGCATACGAACAAATCACATTATCTATGTGGGTAAATTAGTGATATCTAGAGTTCACACTGGACTTACTTCCCAATATCCAGTGTTACCAAAAGTGCTCTAAAAGCCTGATGAAAGGAGCAAAGAAGTACAGTTGTGTACACTTACCATAAATGTAGATGTTCGAGTGCATTCACTGTTGCAGTCATTACATTTGGGTAATCTGCTGGCAGGTTGCCCTTAGTTGGCCTGAATAACAAAGTCTTGGGTCCTGCATCGGTTGCTGTCTCCTCTTCCATGACGTCAGGTCGTCAGGGGTATAAAACATGCAGCCGACGCCATTTTAATCAGTTTTTCTTGCCCCAGATGTCAGGAGCCCCCCAAATGGGGAGCAAATATATATATATATATATATATATATATATATATATATATATATATATATATATAAACTGTAACTATATAAATGCACCTTAGAAACATAAAATTTACCTTCAACTAAAAGCAAATACACCACAAAGGCTTTTGAGTATAGTGAAGGAAAGAAAAAGGTATAGAATGGGGGATGGCGGGTGGGTAACCCGGACTGTAACAGTGAATACACTCGAACATCTACATTTATGGTAAGTGTACACAACTGTACTATGTTCTTCGTGTTTTGCTGTTGCAGTCATTACATTTGGGTAGAATCCCAAAGCTATGGATGGGAAGATGGAACTAAACAGCATTAGGAGCAGCTATAAGGCCCTGCAGGACTGCAGTGGCAAAGCCTGCCCTAGATTTAGAGAAGAGAGGTAAATGATAATGCTTTTTGAATGTATGAACAGTGCTCCAAGTAGCAGCTTCTAGAATGTCTTTGGTTGGGACCCCTCTGAGAAAAGCTGCTGAAGTAGAGGCAGCCCTGGTGGAATAGGATCTGATCCCCTTGGGCACAGGTTCACCATGGTGCAAATAGAAGAAACAAATGAAGTGGCTTATCCATTTAGAAATAGTCTGCTTTGATATAGCCTTCCCCTCTGATGCTGCAGCAAATGCTACCAGTAGTTGCTCAGACTTTCTTATAGATTTTTTCCTATTTAAGTAGAACCTTAGTTGAATGTGTACATCCAATGAATGCAGAATCTGCTCTCCTTTGTTCTGCGGATTTGGAAAAAATGTCGGCAGGTGAATGGTCTGGTTAAGAGCCACACTGGATACCACCTTAGACATAAAGGAAGTGTCCTGAGGGCCACCCTGTCCGGGTAAAATATAATGAAAGGCTCTACTGCCATGAGAGCCTGTAGTTCTGAAACCCTTCTAGCTGAAGTGACTGCCAAAAGAAAAGCTGTTTTCCAAGATAGAAATTTTATATCTGCAGTAGCTGCTGGTTCAAAAGGAGGCAGGGTGAGTTTTTCCAGCACAAAATTGAGGTCCCATGCAGGAGTTGGTGCTCTCCTGGGAGGCCTTAAATTTTTGGCCCCTCTGAGATACTGTTTTAGCAGTGGATAAGAAAAGAGGGGAGGCTCTGTGCTGTAATGAGCCGAGATGGCAGAGGCATGGATTTTTACTGAAGAAAAAGACAGGCCCTTGTCAAGCATCTCAGTTAAGTATTGTAAAATCTGAGGAATATTGGGCTTTGCTGTGTCTATTCCTTGTGCTTGGTTCCAAGCACAAAATCTCTTCCATTTATCAGCATAAGATTTTCTAGTACTAGGCCTTCTGGCTTCCAAAAGGACATCCATCACAGATTTACTAAGAGATGTGGTTTGAATAATTAGTTGATTAGCCATGCTGCAAGATTCAGAGTTTGGAGCTGAGGGTGCAGAATTTGATAGTTCTGCTGAGACAGTAGATGAGGTGTTTGAGGCAAGTACCATGGAGGATGGTGTGACATATTCCTTAGAAGCAGGTAACAGTAATGGCGAGGCCAGTCCGGAACAATTAGAATCATTTTTGTTTTTTCCTGTCTGACTTTTAGTAAGACCTTGGAGAGTAGAGGCAGAGGGGGAAAGGCATAGACTGATAGGTTTTTCCAGCTGAAGGATAGAGCATCCACTTTCCATGCTTTTTTGTGATGAGCTCTTGTGCAGAATTTGTCCAACTGATAGTTTTGGGGAGAGACAAATAGATCTATGTCTTGGCTCCCCCATTTCTGTGTTAACATGCTGAAGATTTGTGGATCCAGTTTCCATTCGTGTGGGTCCATAAGATTTCTGCTTAGGTCGTCTGCCAGAGTATTTTGCTTTCCTGGCAGGAATTGAGCTTGAAGATGTATTTGGTAAGTCAAGGCTTTGTTCCACAAGGCCATGACTAGTCTGCAAAGGGGGTAGGAATGGGTACCCCCCTGCTTGTTTTTGTACCACTTGACTGTGATGTTGTCCGTCTTTATCAGCAGTTGTCCTGGATGAACTAAGTCCTTGAAGGTTGTCAGAGCATTCTGAACAGCTAGCATTTCCTTCTGGTTGATATACAGATGCATTTGGTTTGGGCTCCATTTGCCTTGAATGCATCTCCCTGCCAGGTGGGCCCCCCCAAGCATAGTCTGATGCATCTGTAGTTAGGGTTTGGTTGGCAGGGGGTAGAGTGAATGACAGTCCCTTGTTTTGGTGATATGTCTCTGCCCACCAAAGAAACTCCTGTTGTAAGCAGGGAATGAGAGGAATCATTGTTTCCAGGCTGTGACAATGTTGACTCCATAAACTTTTCAGGTACCATTGAAGTTTCCTCATATGCAGTCTCGCATATGGAATTAGTAGAATGCAGGATGCCATGAACCCCAAAGCCTGCAGAGTTTGTCTTGCAGATAACTGTTTTTTTGTTGCCATTTGTTTGTGAAGTATGTTGTCAATTGTATTTGTTTGTCTGGTGTGAGGTAAGCCATCTGGGCAGTTGTATTCAAGCTTGCACCCAGGAATGTAATTATTTGATAGGGTACCAGTTGTGATTTCTTTTTGTTTATGGTGTACCCTAGGCATGCTAGAAGCCTTTTTACAAATGCCAGATGTTGAAGAAGAGTGTCCTTGTCCTCTGCCTGATTGAGACAATCGTCCAGATGTTTCTTTGTCTGCAGAATGCAATTACTGGTTCCAGGCACTTTGTAAAGACCCTGGGCGCAGTAGATAAGCCAAAGGGCAGTGCAGAGAATTGGAAATGCAAAAAACCTGCTTTGAAGCGGAGGTAGCTTCTGCAAGATTCCCTTATTGGGATATGCAGGTATGCATCTTTTAAGTCTAGAGTTACTAACCAAGCATTCTTGTCTAGCATAGGCAGTAGCTGTTGTAAAGTCAACATTTTGAATTCTGGAATGTCCAGGGACGTGTTCAGAATTGATAAGTCTAGTACTGGACGCCATGAATTGTCTTTTCTGGGTACCAGGAAAAGTCTTGAATAAAATCCTTGTCCTTTTTCCTTTTCTGGTACTGGTTGAATAGCCTCTATATCCATGAGGGACATACATGGCTTGTTTCTGGGCCTCTGCCCACTGGTTTTGTGGCAGATCCGGCCATCCATTTGGAATTGGCAGAGTATGGAAATGAAATGTGTACCCCTGGGATACTATGTTTAATACCCACTTGTCCTGGGTAATAAACTGGCAATTTTGAGCAAGAAGTGCTAGGTTTCCCCCCCCAAGGGGGCTGCCAAAAGATAAGTGCTTGGAGATGGTAGAGGAAAGTCATTGGGACTGCCTACTGTAGGGGTGTGCTTTGCTACCTCCAGATTTGGAGGTGGAGGCACCCCATTGCTTTGACCTGTAAGATCCCTGTGATTGATACCTGGAGCCTTTTGAGCACCTGGGTTTGCCCTGAGTGGCTCTGCTGGATACAGGAAAGGACCAATTTTTAGTAGGCCAGTGCCTACTGAACCTGGTTGGCTGCACTTGCAAGAAATCTTTAACAGTTTGCATAGATTTAGCTTTGTCTTCCATTTTCTTTAAAACCTCTTCTGCCTTATTACCAAACAGAGTATCATGCTGCAAAGGGGCATCCTACAATTTAGCTTTAACGTGAACAGGCAGAATTTGCTCCTTGAGCCAGGCATGCCTCCTTATCACAGATCCAGTAACGGCGGCCCTACAAGAGGCCTCCAAGGAATCAAAACCACATTGCAAAGAATGCTTTCCAACCTGTTCTGCTGAATGTAATAAATTCTGTAACTCTTTATTTTCCACACAATCAGAAATCAACATCATTTTCTGTTTCAGTAAGCCCATAACATGCTGTTGATATTTAATCATATGAAACTGGCAGTTTAAAGCCCTGATTGCCACGGTTGCAGACGTATAAACCTTCTTACCCCATCTATCCAGCGCCCTGGCATCTCTATCAGAAGGGGTAGGATTTTTGGCTGTAGAAGCCTTAACACCCTTGGGACCCTGAGAAATAGTCTCGGGATCAGCAGCAGGATTTTTGAAAAGAAATTTGTGGGAGTCAGGAACTCTGTAATATCTGCCTGGCTTACTAGGAGCCAGAGGCAGGGAATCAGGAGCCATGCTTGACTCCAAGAACACATCATCAACAATGTCTAAAACAGGAGGTATTGCGAAAGGCCTATGCTGAGGAAGAAGAAGGAAATCTCTAAGTCTCTGTTTTGATTCAGAGAAGTCCTGACTCTCCCAGTGAAAATGTTCCCTTAAAGTATGCAAAGTCTCTCCAAAAGAGCAATCCTCAGGAGGAGATGCAGATGGGATGGACTCCTCTGCATCCGAATCCTCATAAGGTGGAATAGAAAATTCCTGATCAGAAGAGGTATCAGAAGAAATGGAAACCTGATCTGAAGATTCATAATCAGTGCCTTGACTAGGCCTCTTGGCAGGGGGGGGATCAAGGTAATTAAATCCTCAGCCATTTTGATCATTTGTTTTTTAGGCATAGGGACCTGAGCACGTGGCTCATGCGTTGGTTTTTTAGACACAGAAGTTGTTTTTGACCTTGTTTTTGTTGATGGCGTTGGTTTAATATAAAAATGTTGAGGCCTGAAAACACCCTCAGAAGCCGGTGCCTGCTCAGCGGCTCTGGACCCATCCAAGGGACAGACATCCACGGGTTCAATACTTTGAGAATCCCACGGCATACCGGACTCCGAATGGGTCTCAGTAGAGGCCTGCGACTCAAAAGTAGCGGGTATCAGGGGCTGCGAAAGCGCCTCACTGAGTACCGGTGAACCGGCTACTAGCTTAGGAGAAGCTTCGTCGTCGGTTTTGGACCTCGACGGTCTGTCTCTTTTTCCTTGCATTTTTTGTGAACTCAGGTAGTCAGATTGCTAACCGACGACATTTCAGGGTAGTTAAATCTTGAACCGAAATATTTAGAAGCAAAAATATACCGACGCTTAATAGTGCGTTGGTTAAATTTAGCACAAAACCAACAGCAAGGCACTTTGTGATCAGGGCCTAGGCAAGGAATACAGTACAAATGAAAATCCTTATGAGGCATTTGCTTCCCACAAGTAATGCAATTATTAACTTTTACTGACATCGGTGAGGAGCAAAAAAAAGTTTCCCCAACGGGGTACTTAGCTTTAGTTTGAAGATTTTGGTTCTGAAACTCGAAAACAAAAATTTCAAGAGTCGGCCAACCGGCACTTGTTAACTGCTTCTGCTTCGGGCACCGCGCAGCAAGAAAGACTGATTAAAATGGCATCACGTTTTATACCCCTGGCGACCTGACGTCATGGAAGAGGAGACAACAACCGACGCAGGACCCAAGACTTTGTTATTCAGGCCGACTGAGGGCAACCTGCCAGCAGATTACCCAAATGTAATGACTGCAACAATGAAACACAAAGAACATCAAGGTACTCGTACATAAAAAGCACAGTGACCTCTGAAGCCCTGTAGCAGCTGTATGGATAAAAGTGCTGAATCTGTGAGCAGACCTCCCATACTGTAGAAACACTACAGAGCAAACACAAACCATGAAGCTGCCAAACAGGTACAAAGCTGTAGTACTGGGCCACTGAACAAACCATCACTGTTACAGAAGCAAAGCAGTCAGATGCCAAGCCACTATGCTGCTAGGCAGATCTCCAAAGAATGAGCAAATATAGAAAAACAACAAATGAAACCCAAGAAAAAGTCCTAACATACAGCTTTCTTTAAACATCCAGAAAAAAGCAGTCCGGGTAAACCTGAAAGAGAAATAGATGAACTAAACTTCAAATCCAAGTTTCACACTCAGGCAACAATCCGCCATTGTCTCTGAACTCAAGGCTCCTTAAGAGCAGCCACAAAAACATCCTGCTACTTAAGTGGTAATTTAGTATCATGACATGAAGATGGCCTGAGCCAAGCTGTGCTGAAGTGAGGATGCTGCTGCAATCCTATCCAATCATGTCAAATGTACTCTGGGTATGGCATACAGTACTAAAATATACAATTAAGGGCTTCTCTACAGCCTCATGCTCACTCGAGTCATGAATTGTGAACACCTGTCAGCAGGTCCCTCAACTGGAATTACTACAAAAGCCATTTTTATTTGAGTAAAGGCTGTCTAAACAATGTGCCTTTGTTGAGCAAAGAGGGTTTCAGAAAGCACTGTGATGCCTGGTAAGACCAAACAGGTTTGCCTTCTAAAGTGCTGAATATCTGGTGTTTCCAAACAATAAGGAATGGCAGTCCTAAAAGCCTCAGGAGAGAGAAGTGAGAACTCAGAGCTCCTCCTTCCTTCTGGAGAAATTTCTAGTAAGATTTTTGGGGGGAGTTACATGGGTGAGACAGACACAGCAAACCAGTTACTAGGCTAAGGGCCAATTCAAACAAGGATAGATATGAGGACAGGAGTCAGTGTCCTTGTCAATCTCTAGAACATGAACCTCTATCACTTCATGTACAGATGGCTGAGGGCATCAAGATGGGAAAAAGCCTCTTTCAGCTAGTGTTAATGGACTTGCTTTTGTGCCCTTCCTGTACCATGGACAGGAGGAAGCATACTCTGTGCATTCACTCACTGCTCCCATGAGTAGGTGCTTGAGGAAGGGATAACCTTTCTTTAGACCTTCAGCTAATCCAGATAAGGAATGACAACTTTTGCTTACAGAACATAGACTATGAATTACCAGAGATCACAGCAGATGAGGTGGACTTTGAAGTGGAGATGCATGTAAACGTCCTAAGCTTGGAGTCTCTTCTAGTATTTGGACTACTGACTAAAATCTTTAGAAAATTTAAAATATTTGTTCTTGTCCAACAGCTCTCCAGTGTATTCAACTGTAGTTATGAAGTCCAGCGTGTCACAAGGTTAAAGATCTAACACATGTAACAGCTGTCAATGCTATACTCTCTACTGCTTCATTCCCAGGGGAGAAAGGGTGGCTCCATTAATAATCTGACTACAGCAGATATTTAGAATGTCTCTCTCTCTCTTTTTGTTTTAGATACAAAGACTAGGATATTTCCAAAAATCCCATGAAGCTAGTGTCTACAAAACAGCAGGGATGCTGGTACACGTTTTTGTCACTGTCATTGTTAAAGAAGCACAGGGATCCACCATTTAAAAAAGTTAAAGGATGTGCCCAAGTATTCCACTTACAAATATAATGGGGACTAAACTTCTTGTTAGGTGGATGAAGGCACCATCCAAGTATCAGTGGCCACAGAAGACAGGGTGGACTTTGAAGACCATGGAGAAAGGCCTTGGCGTTATTTATTATGCCTCTTACGTTCTTTTCTAAGCTCTACAGATTACACTATTCCTGGTCAAGACACCTTTCAAGTCCTGTGTGACATGCCAAGGAGTCATAGAACTGACTCTAGCATTTGCCAGTCATCAACACTGAACTACAGTCACATAACAGTAAGCTCCTGGGGTGGTCTTGATATGTGGCCTGATGAATGCAGATACACTTGAAATGTCTCTGTTTTTAGACTGACCCCTAAACACAGGAACTTTCCAGTGATGCATATCGGGAAGCAATCTGACCTGAGTGAGTGTCTAGACAACATTAAGGACTCTGAGGCTCATGTGCCACTTAATCCTGGAGCAGGAATAAAGAGTACATCCCAAAATGGGCCTGTACAATACCCCAAGGGAGGAATGCTTAAATTTTATAAAGAGCCATAGATTCACAGCTACTAGGCATGCAACAAAGGAAACCACTAAAGACTTTAGCTCAATCCTCCCAATTGCCACAGAACAATGGCTGGATAATGGACATGTTCAGAGTTGCACAGTAGGCAAATGGAAGCTAATGGAATCAAACCCGGGACTGCTTCCTACAGCTGTTAAACTGCTTGTAGGTATAATCTTCTGTGTTGTTCCATCAACTGTAAAGGATGGCTTTAAGCAAACTCAATTATTTTGTAAACAATTTTGTGCTGAAAAATTCCATATACTGCAGTACCAAAATATTTTTATAGCTATTTTGATATGTTTTTTTTAAACAGAAAAGTGATGTGATCTTTAACTCAGCTGCAACAAAATCTAAATAATTTTTATGTGTGGTACAACTTCTGGAGATGCAGTGCTGTGAAGTTACACAAACTTGTTAAAAAGTGATTAGCTTCTTTGAAGTGGTTTGTGTTTACAGCAGTTTTCTTTTTAGATTTTAGTTTAATATGCCAGAATTCCAACACATTTATTAACAAATGCTTCTAAAATAGAGAGGTCGGTGCAAAAGAAAATGTGGTAATTTTTTGTGATGGAGGTTCTATTTTCCACACTATGAAACTAATTCTTGCAAGACTTTTACTGTTATCAAGAGATTGTCAAACTGTATGTATTTACAGCACTCAAGCTGTAAACACTTACTGCATTACTGTACAACACAGATGCATTTTGCAAAACTAATACTGTAGTGTATGAATATATATATATGTATATATATATATATATATATATATATATATATATATATATATATATTCAAACACAGATTAAGAATACTCGAAAGTGACTGATGCAAATACTACCCTCTGAATGAAGAAAGCCATCTAGAAAACTAAGTGCCGATGAATGAGCAATACTAAAATTTCAAAGCTAAACTTCTTGAGGCCACGTCAGTTTATAAGACTAATACAATTTCTGATGGAAAATAAAGTACTTTCTTTGCTATGTACTGAAATTATTGGAATCATCCAAGAAACAAGGTCAGACTTCCACTAAAGCACACACCTGTTTGTGTACAGGATCTTGTACTGACAGAACCTCTTTGTGGGTACCAGTCTGTTAATGCAATAATAATGTTACAGTTTTATAGGTTGTTATTAGGCATGTAGTCAAGCAGACCACTGGTGAGGCTAGCCCAGTTTACTCAATGGGCCAGAGAACTGTCTGGTTAAGTGACTTACTCAGAGTCGCACAGTAGGCAAATAAACACTGAGGGAATAAAACCCTGAACTACAGGCTGCACCTCATTAACAGCTCCTAGCCTTAATCCCCTGTGCTAACTGCCAGAATGTGTTTTTAAACACAGGCCAAAACAATACAACTGTCAATCCCTATACACCTAATGGACAGAGGCAGCTCCTAAATGCTTTATCCCATGCATGGCACCTCTAAATATAGTATTCTTGTCAGGGGTAATATATAATTATTGACCATGAGATGGGTAAGGCCAATCTATAACTAAACAGGATAGGTTAATTTAAGCACAAAAAGGGAAACTGGCTAGGCTTAAAATGGCTCACAAGGGTAGCTTGCCAAGTACTTACCTATGAACCCATAAGCAGCAAATTATATACTAGGAGTTTATCTGTTTTGTGACTAAAATGTAAATATACACAGAAAGAAGCTGATATCCAATTAAAACAAATGGCATCTTTTTTATAACTGAAATTATTTTATCAGAACATGCCAGTTATGTAACATTTCACAATGTTCCCTTGTAGGAAATTAAACTGAATTGCAAGCTACAATATATTTATCTGTATGCAACTATGAATCTGTAAACATTATGTGGTTATGACACGGATCGTTTCTGTGCAAATGCTGAGTGACAAAACCCATTTAACTTGCTAATGTGAGCTCAAATAACTGTTTGTGCATGCATGTATGTGTGCACATGCCCAAGCTCATGACATGATACGCAAACAGTTTAGTATTTGTGATGATTGCAAAATAAACATAGCTAACATTGCTCTCACAGTTATTACAATACAGCCATGGAATCATACTACCTTTCACAGTAATAAAGCACCATGATACTCAAACCAGCAGCTTAAGTTAACAGCACAGATCTTCAAATAAGCAGCATATTTAATACATCTAATAAAATTACTGTGCAGAATTTGCAAATAGATCATAATGTTGCATAATTTTAGGAAAATGTGACTTTACTACTGATTTTATCTTTCAACCTTTTACCTGGAGGCTCAGAGTCAAAAGCCACCTAATCAAATAAAACGTAAAATGTTGGTACCATTGATTTAGAAACCTGACAAAATAAGAGAACTTGAATTAACCTGCATTTCTGGAGCAAAAAGTCAAAAAAATGTGATGATGCCTTGCATTACTTGTTGACTATAATGCACCCCCCCCCCAAAAAAAAAATCATGGACTTCAGGAGGGAAGAAATAAACATTTTTAACCAAAAATTCAGGAACAGCTCAGGGGTATGTTAATGAGAAACTATAATTCTTCCCATTTAAGTACAAGTGTGTCAAAATCGTCGTCTACTCCGAGGCGATCTCTGCTTAACATACAAGGCCATGTCAAACCCAGAGCTGTTGGACATGCTACACTTAAAGAAATCCAAATCCCTCAGAGCCACACACTCCAGGAATCTAAACCTTGTCAACACAATAAACAAAACATGCTGAAGGGATAGGTTCCTGACCCAGAGACTCCCCAGACTCTGGAACAGACTGCCCATACATGTCAGGCAGAGCGCCTCTTTGGCCATCTTCAAAAGGAACCTTGATGATTGGATGGGAGAAAGGAAATTCACCCCAGGGATCACGCCAGTCGCCCTGCTAGACAGGGGGTCAGGGAAGTAAACAGTGTGAGAAGAAATAGCCAGGGAATTGTTATGGCTAGGATTGTATAGGCCCTAGGGCCGATAGCCTAGTACCAACCTATGAACCTATGAAATGCTGCACACAGCAGAGGCAGGTGAACACAGTACAGTTTAACAGTTCTACTTTGACATATTAAAACATTTCCACAAATCCAAAGTTCCTGAAAATGGGATAAAATATACAGTAAAATGTAAAAGAAGAAAGCTAACAGTCTAGCAAATGGCAATACTGAAAATAATTCCTAGCATCCACTCACTTTAGCAGTTCTAAACTGCAGAAGGAAGGCAAGTCCCCTGCAAATTCCACTCCCCTGACTTGAAACAAATGTTCTCACTCAAAAGTTACACAATATTGGAAAAAGAGGAGATATCTGATGTCTGTGAATAATCAAGTATTTCTCCAACAAGCTTGCGTAATCTCGGGTCAGAATAACCAAGATGAAATGATACAAAGGGTGGAGAGTGCCTTGACTTGCAAAAAGAAAAGTTTGTGTTAGCATTTCTTGTGGCTTGGTTGGTTAAATGACAATTTTTCTGCTATGACAGTGCCCAGTTTCAGCTTATTTCTTACCTTTAATGCAGAGTATCTGGCCACTTCAATGACTGCCTGATGAAATGAAATTTGGACTCCCAGCATAAAACCATTACATAACATGCAGAAAGAACTATAAAATGGTTGTACGATCACTGCAAATGGAGATGTATACTCTTCACATTACTGCAGAATCAGCAAATGCCTCAATAAAAGCTCTGTAAAAGCATCCACTCATTTCGGCAGACCTGCATGACTTACAAAGCTTCTGTCCTAAAATGCAATTAATCTGCTAGAGTGTCTTCTCACATTAAAGCAATGCTGCAAATGTACTACATGAAATGTCAATTATGGAAGGTGACTGCATGACAGAAAAACTGGCTGTGTACATTAAGGTGGAAAGGTCTTACTGCAGCAACAACAGATCTAGCCTTACTGAAGCATCGAAAAACAGGGCAATTAGATCCACATCTTCATTACGATGTCAGAGAATATTTGAAATGCAGGGTGGAAAAAAAAAAGATGGGTGGCCAAGTAAGAAAATAAAGACCTATTATAATCTTTTACAAAATGTACATGAAATATAGCTTAGCTTCTGTCATTTTGTTAATAACAGGCAGCACAGAACTCAGTTCTACATCTTTTTACTGTGGCATATAACCACTTTGTTTTACACTTTGTGGCAGGTATGATTTGGGTTCTCCACTTTCTCTGGCTCTTTGAAGACCCAGAAGATCAAGACTTACAACAGTTTGTCCATCATTATTTTGCTGCAGGCTATCTGGTGTAGCCTCAAGTTCTTCATTCTCTTTTATGGCTGGACTGAACTCCAAGGAACCTGAGCTGTGGCTCAACATCTGTAGATGGTTCAATCCAACCAAACTGTTTTCATACACTGTCTGTGACACAGTGTTCAGTCCAGCACTGTGTAAACTGCCTACAGTGGCTTCATGTGAGCAACAATTTTGTCTGAAATAATGACGGCCTTGTGGGCTGTTATCACTTCCTTCCATGCTTCTTTCACTATGCAGGTCTTCAGATCTTTCTTCTGAATCCAGAAGTGGCTGTGTAGATTCAGACCTTGCAAACACGTGTACTGATGGTAACTGGCCACGGTAACTGCTGGCCACGACAGTTGAATACTGAACAGAGCTTGATGTTGATTGTGCCGACTCACCTTCTTCACTATCTGAAACACTTTGCCTTGGTGTTGATGAGCAAGAAGAGCCACCAATTCCACTGCTGTGATCTTCAGAGCCACTGTTTTCTTCCAGTGACAATACGGTTCCATCCTGTTCTGCAAGCTTGCTCTTGTCATCTGGGTCTGGTTCAACAACACTGACAGCTGTAATGGTATTTTCGGGGCAGACTGGCTCCTTTCCACAAGACTAGGGAAAACAAACATATACCCAGTTTTAGCAATTTCATAATCAGACTTTTCTTTTTAAAGGCAGGATCAATTCAAGTTGCATGTTATTAAACTTCAGTTCCAGATGCAAACTTGGTCAAAATATAATCAGCACAAAGATCGCAAAACAACCAATACAGAAACAGTACAAACATTAATTAGTGTACATTCAAAAACAGCTTTATGCATTGTCGATACACTGGAATATGGAAAATATAACAGGGAAAAAGGATAAAATAATGTATTTCCTTTAAGCTTGAAAAGTGTTGTAAGCTTATGAAGACTGTGGCCCATGAGGTAAGGTGGATACAAGCCTGGAGCCTTTACTGTTTCCTAACCCACTCTGGCAAGCTTATAAACTACTAGGTCCTCTCACCAATGGTAGGAATGACTAATGCTGGAGAACTCATCTCAAACAGAAAATGCTAATAATCTAATATCAGATCGGGTGGGACTTCTGAGAGTGTTACCATCAGATCTAAGGGACTGCAAAAGCATAGAAGTACCTGATTCAGATATACTAAGAGGGTATCTATCCCTCACAAGGGCTACCAGGGGCCAGCTCTCCACAAAAGGGAACATATAAAGCTCATCCTCTTGCAAGGTTTCAGTGACCATGTCCAGTATCTCATAAAAACTACGGATGCAAAAGAAAGGTCCAGGGTGCAGAACCAGTAAGAAAAATTGTGCCCACTTAGGGCAAACCAAACAAACCCTCTATGAGGACTCCAGACAATGAAGTTCCAGAAGGTGTCTATGTCCAGTAACCCTAATACAGGTGTTCAGTTTCAGCAGTGGCATGACCCCCCCCCGTAGAACCAGACTCCATATGTGCTTACTGAAGTCTAGCATGAGATAAAGTCATTTGTACCCACTAGAAATAGGAGGAGACAGAAGCAAAATTCCCTGACTTGTAATAAGCCATGGTCAACACCTTCCATGTCCAGAACCTACTGATCCCGTGTGATGCTCTGCAAGTCAGGGAAAATGCACAGACCCTCCCCCCTCCCTCCCCAAGTAGCACAAATCAATAGTGAACGCAATGACAATTGGGCTGGGGGGTTTTCCTCCAGAGTGACTGAGCAGGCATGGAGGGAGGGGTACTCAATGACATTTCAGTGTCTTCCTCAGCCTACAAAAAGTACAGTTGGGTACACTTACCATAAATGTAGATGTTCGAGTGTATTCACTGTTGCAGTCATTACGTTATGGTAATCTGCTGGCAGGTTGCCCTCAGTCGGCCTGATTAACAAAGTCTTGGGTCCTGCGTCGGTTGCTGTCCCTTCTTCCATGATGTCAGGGGTATAAAACATGCAGCCGACGCCATTACATCAGTTTTTCTTGCCCCAGATGTCAGGTGCCCCCCAAATGGGGAGCAAAATATATAAATAATTTAAAACACAAAAATATATATACCTCCAAACAAAAGCAAACACACCAAAAAGGCTTTTAAGTGTAGTAAAAGAAAGGAGAGGCATAGAAAGAGAAAAAAACAGGGGGCTGGAAGGAGGGTAACCAGGACTGCAACAGTGAATACACTCGAACATCTACATCCCCTGGGGGATAGGTTTTCCATGGTGCTTATAGCAGAAATGAATACAATGGCTTATCTATTTTGAAATGGTTTGCTTTGAAATAGCATTTCCCTCTGTCCCTGCAGCAAATGCTACCAGCAGTTGTTCAGATTTTCTTCGAGATTTAGTCCTGTCCAAGTAAAATCTAAGTTGTCTGTGTACATCCAATGAATGCAGAATTCGCTCCCCCTTGTTCTGTGGATTGGGAAAGAAAGTTGGTAAATAAATGGACTGATGAAGAGCCACACTGAATACCACCTTAGGCATGAAGGATGGGTTGGTCCTGAGTGAAACCCTGTCCGCATGAAAGATGATGAAAGGCTCCACTGCCATAATGGCCTGTAATTCAGAAATCCTTCTAGCTGAAGTGATTGCTAAAAGGAAGGCTGTTTTCCAGGAAAGGAATTTTAAGTCTGCAGTAGCAGCTGGCTCGAAAGGAGGAAGAGTGAGTTTCTCCAATACAAAGTTAAGGTCCCAGGCAGGGGTTGGAGATCTCCTGGGTGGATTCAAGTTTTCAGGGGTTGGAGCTCTCCTGGGTGGACTCAAGTTTTTGGCCTCTCTGAGATACTGCTTTAGCAGAAGATGAGAGAAGAAGGGTGGTTCTGTGTGTAATGAGCTGAAATGGCTGAGGCATGGATTTTTACGGAAGAAAAGGACTGGCCCTTGTGAAGCATCTCAGTTAAGTATTGCAAAATCTGAGGTAAATTGGGCACTGCTGTGCTCATCCCTTGAGACTGATTCCAGGCACAGAATCTTTTCCATTTATCAGAATTAAGATTTTCTAGTACTAGGTCTTCTCGCCTCCAAAATGACATCCATCACAGGTTTACTGAGGGATGCTAAGGGAGAATTTAATTGATTAGCCAAGCTGCAAGATTCAATGTTTGGAGCTGAGGGTGCAGAATTTAGTTGTTCTGCTGAGCCAGTAAGGAAGGTGTCTGAGGCAGTTGCCATGGAGAATTTTGTGACAGACTGCGTAGGAGTGGGTACCAGTGTTAGAGATACCAGTCTGGAGCAATCAAAATCATTTTTGGTTTGTCCTGTTTGACTTTTAATAGAACTCTGGAGAACAGAGGCAGGGGGGGAAAGGCATAGACTGATAGGTTTTCCCAGCTGAAGGACAGAGCATCCACTTTCCAGGCTTTTTTGTGAGGAGTTCTTGTGCAAAATTTGTCCAACTGGTAGTTCAGGGGAGAGGCAAAAAGATCTATGTCTGGACTCCCCCATTTGCATGTCAACATGTTGAAAATCCGTGGTTCCAGTTTCCATTCGTGTGGGTCCATGAGATTTTTGCTTAGTTCGTCTGCCAAAATATTCATCTTTCCTGGCAGGAATTGAGCTTGTAGTTGTACTTGGTAGCTCAAGGCCGTGTTCCACAATGCCATGGCTAGTCTGCAGAGAGGGTAGGAATGTGTACCCCCCTGCTTGTTTATGTACCACAAAACTGTGGTGCTGTCCACCTTTACTAGTAGTTGTCCTGGATGAAGGTAGTCCTTGAAAGCTGTCAGAGCATTCTGTACAGCTAGCATTTCTTTTTGATTGACATGAAGGTGCATTTGATTTAGGCTCCATTTGCCCTGAATGCACTTCCCTGCCAGATGAGCCCCCCCCCCAGGCATAGTCTGACGCGTCTGTAGTTAGGGTTTGGGCGGCAGGGGGTGGTGTGAATGGCAGTCCCTTGTTTTGGTGGCAGGCCTCTGCCCACCATAGGAACTCTAGTTGCAGGCAAGGTATGACAGGAATCATTGTTTCCAGGCTGTGACAATGTTGACTCCATAAACTTTTTAAGTACCACTGACGTTTCCTCATATGCAATCTTGCATATGGAATTAGTAGAATGCAGGAGGCCATGAACCCCAAGGCTTGCAGTATTTGTCTTGCAAATACCAGGGATTTTTGTGGCCACCTGTTTGAAGTAAATCACCAAATGAGTTTGCTTTTCTGGCGTAAGGAAAGCCATCTGGGCAGTTGTATTCAAGCTTGCACCCAGGAATGTAATTTTTTGAGAGGGTACCAGTCGTGATTTCTTTTCGTTTATGGTGTACCCTTATTCAAGTTAGAATTTTTTTTTTACAAACACCAGATGTTTTAGAAGAATGTCCTTGTTTTCTGCCTGAATTAGACAATCGTCCAGGTATGGATATATTTGAATATTTATTTGCCTGCAAAATGCAATTACTGGAGCCAGGCATTTTGTAAATACCCTGGGTGCAGTAGATAAGCTAAAGGGCAGTGCAGAGAACTGATAATGCATGTAGCCTGCTTTGAAGCGGAGGTATTTTCTGCAAGATTCCCTGATTGGGATATGCAGGTAAGCCTCTTTTAAATCTAGAGTTGCCAATCAGGCATCTTTGCCTAGCATAGGAAGTAACTGGTGAAAAGTCAGTATCTTGAATTTTGGAATGTCCAGAAAGGTGTTTAGAGTAGACAGGTCCAGAATTGGACGCCATGATTTGCCTTTTCTGGGTACCAGGAAAAGTATGGAATAGAAACCTTGTCCCTTTTCCTCCTCTGGTACTAGTAGAATTGCCCCCATGTGTAGGAGGGAAAGTACTTGTTTCTGAGCCTCTGCCCACTGATTTGGGGGCAGGTCTGGCCATCCGTTTGGAGTTGGCAATGTGTGGAAATGAAATCTGTATCCCTGGGACACTACATTTAAACCCATTTGTCCTGGGTTATAAGTTGCCAGTTTTTTGCATGAAGAGCCAGTTTCCCCCCCAAAGGGGTGGCTAAGGTAAGTGCTTGGTAAATGTAAAGGAAAGTCATTGAGACTGTTTACCATAGGGAGGTGTCTTGTTGTTTCCAGATTTGCAAGCAGAGGCACCCCATTGCTTAGTTCTGAAAGTCCCTTGGGACTGAAACCTGGTGCTTTTGGAATGTCTGGGTTTGGCTTGAGTGGCTTTGGAAGGAACTGGAAAGGACCAGTTCTTAGTAGGCCAGTACCTACTAAATCTTGGAGGTTGTATTCGTAAGAAATCTTTCACAGTTTGCATAGATTTAGCTTTATCTTACATCTTTTTTAGAACTTCTTCAGCCTTATTGCTAAACAGACGGTCCTGCTGCAAAGGAGCATCCAACAATTTTGCTTTAACATGATCAGGCAGAGATTGTTCCTTAAGCCAAGCATGGCCTTCTAAGCACAGGCCCAGTAACAACAGCCCTGCAAGAGGCCTCCAAGGAATCAAAACCACATTGCAAAGTATGTTTTCCAACTTGTTCAGCTGAATGCAATAAATCCTGTAAATCCTTATTTTCCACACAGTCACAAATCAACATCATTTTCTGTTTAAGCAGTCCCATGGCATGCTGTTGATATTTTAGCATATGGAATTGACAGTTTAAAGCCATGATTGCCTAGGTTGCCGAAGTATAAACCTTTTTACCCCATCTATCCAGTACCCTGGAGTCTCTATCAGAAGGGGTTGGATTCTTAGCAGTAGAAGCCTTAATGCCCTTGGGCCCCTGAGAAATGGTTTCAGGGTCCTCAACAGGATTTTTGAAAAGGAATTTGTGGGAGTCAGGAACCCTCTATTATCTGTCTGGCTTACAAGGGTCCGGAGGCAAGGAATCAGGAGCCATACTGGATTCTGAAAACACATCATCAACAATGTCTAGTACAGGAGGTATAGCCAAAGACCTATGCTGAGGAAGAAGAAGGAAATCCCTAAGCCTCTTTTTGGATTCAGGAAAATCCTGACTTTCCCAGTGGAAATGCTCGCTTAAGGTATGTAAAGTTTCCCCAAAGGAAAAATCCTCAGGGGGAGAAGCAGAAGGAATGGAATCTTCTGCATCATAGTCTTCATAGGTAGGTATGGACAAATCCTGTTCATTAGAAGAGTCAGAAGAAACAGAGTCCTGTTCAGAAGACTCATAGTCAAGTTCAGCCCTAGGCCTCTTAGAAGGGGGGGGGGGGTTGACTACCCCCGATTAGAGTAATTAAATCTTCAGCCATTTTGATCACTTGTTTTTTAAGCATAGGGGCCTGAACAAGTGGCCTGGGCATCGTTTTTTTAGATATAGATCGAGTTTTTGACCTTAAAATTGAAGGTGGTGTCGGTTTAATATACAAATCTGTAGGCCTGAATACACCCTTAGAAGCCAGTGCCTGCACAGCGGCTCTGGACCCATCCAAGGGAGAGACATCCGCGGGTTGCATAGGTGAAGCAGTAGAGGCCTGCGAATCAGAAGTACCGGGTATCAGGGGCTGTGAAAGCGCCTCACTGAGTACCGGCGAACTGGCGACTGGCTTAGGAGAAGCGTCGTCGGCAGTTTTGGACCTCAACGGCCTGTGTCTGTCTTTTTCTTTGCATTTTTTGCGGTATTCCGGTAGTCGGATGGCTAACCAACGTCATTTCTGGGTAATTAAATCGAGAACCGAAATATTTAGAAGCAAAAATGTACCAACGACAGATAGTGCGCTGATTAAATAAAGCACAAAACCGACAGCAAGGTATGCCGTGTCAGGCCCTAGGCAAGGAATACAGTACAAATGGAAATCCTTATAAGGTATTTGCTTCCCACAAGTAATACAATTAACTTTTACTGACATCGGTAAGGAGCAAGAAAAAGTTTCCCCAACGGGGTACTTATCTTTTTAGTTGAAGACTTCGGTTCTGAAACTTGAAAATGAAAATTTCAGGAGTCGGCCGACCGGCACTTGCGAACTGCTTCTGCTTCGGGCACCGCGTGGCAAGAAAGACTGATGTAATGGCATCGACTGCATGTTTTATACCCCTGACGACCTGACGTCATGGAAGAAATGACAGCAACCAACGCATGACCCAAGACTTTGTTAATCAGGCCGACTGAGGGCAACCTGCCAGCAGAGTACCCTAACCTAATGACTGCAACAGTGAAACACGAAGAACATCTGCTTCTTCACCTGGGGTTGAGTGAACCTGGAAAAGAGATACTAAACAGATGACTGAAAAGGCAATCATAAAAATCCTGCAGAGTGGTAAGGACTTGCTTTTCCTTTAAAAGCTCAACTATCAGCACTTGAAGGTTGTCTGAAATGAATTTCCCCCTTAAAATGCACATCAAAAACCAAACTTTATGCTCTTCCTTGACCTCCTGGACCTCATCCAGATCATTCTGCATAGGCATATAACAGAGTCTGGAGTGCTAGACAAAGGATCAATATAGGTTCATAGATGTTTACTAGGTTAATGACCACAAGGGCCTTTTTAAGCCTAGCCATGCATCCCAAACCTCTGACAAGTTCTGATACCCTTGATAAGTGTAAGCATGGGCCTGGGTGTTGAACCATTTACAGGTTACCTGCCTGTATCAGAGAGACAGGTGCCGAATCAGGGATGAATTTCCGGTTTTCCATCCAATTGTCCAAGTTGCACTTGAATTGGATTAGGGAGGAACTCTGCTTCACATGGATGGGGAGCCTGTTCCACAGTTGACAATGCAGTGGGTTACATAGAGATCAACATTAAAAACCACTCAGTGAGCCTTAACTGCTTTTAATTCAAACAGTGAGGAATGTTTCTTCAGTGGATGAACCACTAGTCATCCCCAGGATGCCAGGTCAGGGAGTTACTCCACTTAGCCAGGTGCTTAGTGTGTGTCTGCCTTCTTGGCGGCCATACCAACACAAACTAAGTACTTGACTGTAAGTATGGCATTTCTGTTTTCCAGTTTCTTAAGAATATGACCCATTCATCTTCCGCAAATACACATTCGGGCATTTCTCAGGCAAATAACAGGGGTAATAGCCAATCCATAGTGTCTTCCATAACTCCAAAAGTAGGGTTATTGAGGTGGGGGTTGCTGTTGGTGGTGAATGTAACGTTTATGTTCTTACTAAATAAGTGTCAGAAATGAAGAGATGTGCTGCTCGCAGACTATTTTTCACACCATGCAACAGTACGGAAAACAGATCACTTGATCCTTCAATATCCTTAAAATACTAATGCAAGAGGCATTAGAAAAACATTCAATATGTTACATCCTCCTTTTTAGGAGCCAACATACTTTCTGAGATAAACATTTAAATAACTACATATTTTAAGTAATTTTAATTGTTTCATTGTCTCTATTTTCATTTATGCTTCAAGTAAGAGTCGGTTATATGAAGATTTTTTTCATACTGGATTCTGCATCAATAACAGCAAAACATTTAATAGTTCAGCAACAATAAGACAGCTTCATGGTGCAGGGAGATAAAGCTTTAACAGTAACCCACATGACCTTGGATTGATAAGCGAGCCTGGTGCTGTAGGAACCAGTTGAGAAGGGAAGTCCACAATCCTGACTTATCTGCCCTGCGGGAATGGAATCCACCTTGTCTACTGTATGGCTGTCAATTACTGAATGCTGTGTGTGCTGACTTTGAGAACAGCGTGTTTAGCACTTTCTTCCAGGAACAGTTTCTGATTTGCATTCTTTGACATGTTTTAAGCAATTAAAACAAGCATTTCTTCTATACTGCAAAATAGTGCTTACAATACATTTTTTTTGCAAACAAGAAAATTACAGAAAGGAAAGGAATCATCAGTCTGCTTCTGTCACTACTATCAGGTTTCTTCAATCTGAGACTAAGAGCTGTGAAATTCACAAAAGGCTCAGAAGGTTTATGGTCCCAAGCTAGGGAATCTGTAAATGACAACAGAACAGCTGTGTATTCCAGCAGACTCAACACATGCATTACTTATAGTGTCAAGAGAAAGGAAAGTTGTGTAAAAGCTTACCATAACTATAGAAGTCCTTCTCTTCCATGTTGCATTATTCTATTAGTGGGTTTACCCTTCTTCTGATCAGGTTGTCCTGTCAGGTTTCCAAAGAGTTTCAGTCCCTCTTGGTACGTCGGATGTCTAAGTGGAGGGAGGAATGTGGGCCACAAAGGTAACATCTGCATGCACCAGCCCTCAGACCACAGACAAAAGCTCCAGATGGAGCCGTCCTGAAGGGCATAGGCTGTCCAGAAGCCGAAGAGAGCAAGTGCAAGCATAAGAGGGGGAAGGTGGGGGGGGGGGGTACTGCAACACGGAAGAGAAGGACATCTATGGTTATGGTAAGATTTTACACAACTTTCCTACGTCCTTCTATTCCAATGTTGCAGTATTCTACTCAGTATTCTGGGTGAGTACCAAAGCTCACTATTGACTGGGAGGGGGCCTGGAGGAGGATTCCAAGAATACACGCAGGATAGCCTTGGCAAACCCTGTCCTGGCCTTGGAGGATATGGTCCAATTTGTAGTGTCTGGTGAAGGTGTGTACAGAGGACCAAGTAGCTGCCTTTGGAATGGAATTAGTGTCTAGGCCTTTAAAGAAGGCTCCAGAAGAGGCCATAGCTCTTGTGGAATGGGCCCTTACATTGAATAGCAAGGTCTTCTGGTGGTGTGAGTAGCAGAAGGAAATAGCCCTGGAAATCCAGATTGAAACTGTTTGCCCATCGCTTTCCCCAGGGCCCTGGGGTGAAAGGAGACAAACATTTGGTCTGATTTGCGAAAAGGTCTGGTTTTATGCAAATAAAATCCGAGTTGTCTGTGAACGTCTAGGAAATGAAGGACTCTCTCACTATCTCCCTGTGGGTTGGGGAAGAATGTAGGTAGGTGGATCGCCTGATTCAAAGAAAGGTTCTTGACCACAAAGGGAATGAAAGAAAGGTTTGTCCTAAGGGTGACCCTGTCCACATGAAAGACCAGAAAAGGGGGTGTAGACATAAAGGCTTAAAGCTCTGAGACCCTTCCGGCCAATGTTAAAGCTACTAGCAGTACAGTTTTCCATGCGCAAAACTTTAAGGCGGCCTTGTCAGTTGGTTCAAAGGGCACTAGAGTGAGTTTTTCTAACATATAATTGAGACCCCAGGAAGGAGGAGACGGTTTCTTTTGAGGTCTTAGGTGCAGGACACCCTTGAGGAAAAGGTTGGCTGGGAGTCTGGATGCAAGCGGAGGGGGAGGGTGTGCATAAGCAGGCAGGCAGAGATGGCAGACAGCTGCGCTTTGAAAGAGGAGTAGGACAAACCTGACTGCAAGAGTTCACACAGGTAAGACAGAATCAGGGGAATATCGCTGTCCAGTGGGTCCATCTGTCTTTTATGATACCAAATAGAAAACCTTTTCCATTTGGAGAGATAAGATTTTCTTGTGTTGGGTTTCCTGGCCTCCTGCAGGACTGAAAGCACGTCCTCAATGTACAGGTGTCTGAAGGGAATCAGAATCCTAACTGCCACAGGGTGAGGTGCAGAGACTGCCACTATGGGTGCATCTGTGTCCTCTTGTGCTGCGTGAGTAGGTCCACTAAGGGGGTAACTTGTGGTATTTGCCCTTGGACAGATGAAGAAGCAGAGGGAAACAGAGCTGCCTTGGCCAGTAGGAAGTTACCAGCAAGATTTCTGGTGAGTCCTGCTGAATTTTCAGTAGGACCCTCTGAATTAATGGGAAGGGGTGGAATGCATACAGGAATCTCCCCTTCCATAATATTGAGAAGGCGTCTGTAATGCTTTCGGGTCGTGTGTCCTGGAGCAATAGCTCTGGAGTTGCCTGTTTGTGGAGGAGGTGATCAGGTCTATCTGTGGAATACTCCACCTGTGGAGCAGATTTAGAAACATCTATTGACAGCATCCATTCGTGGCTGCCTGATTTGGTTCTGCTTAGTGAATTTGGCTGCACGGTGTGCTGCGAAGGGATGTAGGCTGCCTGGAGGGTGATTTCCTGAGAGGTAGACAGCTCCCATACCTGTAGAGCTAGTCTGCATAGGAGGTAGGACTTGGTTCCTCCTTGTTTGTTTTGGTACCACATAACCGTGGTGTTGTCTGTGAAGATCTTTAGGAGGCTCTGCTGGAGGTAAGGTTGGAAAGCCTGCAGGGCAAGGAGAACTGCTCTCATTTCCTTCACATTTATGTGCTCTTACTTGTGTCTGTCTGTCCACAAACCTTGCACTATCCTTGGACCCAGAGCTGTCCTCCAGCCAGGATCTGAGGCATCTGTGTGCATGGTCTGGGGTGGGGGGGCATCAGTAGGGGTAGTCCCAGGATCTGGGCTACCTGAGCTAACCACCATTTCAATTCTTGGTGAAGACGGGAGGAATGTGACCCTGAACTCGAGAGGATGGAAGTTGCTGGGTCCACAATGAGCGAAGGTACCACTGGAATTACCTCATGTGTAACCTCACTAGGGGTAGCATGGGGATAGTAGCTGCCATGTACCCCAGTAGTCCCAGGAACTGCCCTGCAGTCCGATTTGATTAGTGAAGGTCAGAGAGAAGGTGGTGGGAAAGAGATACCACTTTTCCCCTGGAAGGGAGGCCATCAGGATGTTTGTCTTGATTCTGCATCCCAGGAAGACAATGTCCTGTGCCAGATCGAGTTGGGACTTTGGGAAGTTTATCAGGAACCCTAGAGACTGCAGCAGGAGCAGGAGGTCTTTCGTGTGACGAAGGAGGGTTTCTCTGTCTGCTGCCTGAATTAAGAGGTCATCTAAGTATGGGAATATTTGTATTCCCTTGGTCCTGCAGAAGGCAATCACTGGAGCCAGGCATTTTGTGAATACCCTTGGGGCAGTGGCAAGGAACAGAACTGAAAGTGAGAAGAGCCTGCTAGGAATCTGAGGTATTTCCTGAAAGCAGGCTTTATGGGAATGTGAAGATAGGCCTCCTTTATGTCCAGGGTTACCATGAAAGCCTGAGGAAGAATGAGGAGAAAGCGTGTGGGTAAGTTGAGCATCCTGAAGGAGGGGACCTTTAGGAAGAGGTTGAGGCGGGAGAGGTCTAAGATGGGTCTCCATGGTCCTTCCTTCCTGGGGACCAGAAATATTCTGGAGTAGAATCCTTTCCCTTGGGAGGGAGGGGGAACTGATTCTATGGTGCCTTGGAGCAGCAGGTTGTTTAAGACCTGATGGAGAAGGGACAGTTGAGATGCAGGCAGTTATGGCATGGCCAGTCTTGGAGGAGGAGTGATCTAAGTCATAAAGTAACCCTCCCACAGGATGGACAAAACCAGCTTGTCTGATGTCACATGGGACTACATAGGGAGACAGTGAGAGAGGTGGACAATGGGAGGGAAGGAGGTGGGGGAGGAAGGGGTTGTGGCAGACAGTCAGACACTGGCTGCCCTGTTAGGAAAGGAAGGCTTTTGACTAGTGGGCCAAGGAGTCCTAGGATGAGCTGGCTGTCGTCCTGGGGGGACTTCTAGACCTAGGAGGGGCTGAAGGTCAGGAGGTTTTTCTTAGAAACTGCGTCTTTGTCGGGTAGTTTCTCTAGAACTTAGGGATAGGAGAGACTAGACGATGCTTGAAGTCCTGTAGTTCCTTCCCTTTCTTGTTGCAGAGACTTAAAGAGGTCAGCCACTTTAGCACCAAAAAGGGCTGAATGGTTCAAAGGAGCGTCCAAGAGCTTGGCTCTGAAATCATCAGGGAGGGGCTGCAGGCACAGGCAGAAATATCTCAACACAGATGCTGATGCAGCTGACCTAGCTGTGGCCTCAGCTACATCGTATCCACACCTAAGGGAGTGCTTGTTCACCTGAGAGATCAGCCTCAGCAAGGAAGACATAGTCAGGGATGTTATTCAACTCCCTGGAGGCTTTATCTAGCAGAGCAAGAGTGTATTTTGCCATGTGGGACTGGTAATTTGTTGCTCTAAAAGCTAGGGTGGCAGAAGTGTAAATCTTCTTCCCCCACGTCCCCATAGCTTTGCTGTCCTTATCTGTGGGGAGGATAGTGGTGGTAGGAAGGAGTATGAATGCCCTGTCAGTAGAAATGGGGATAGTGGCAAGGTCTGCCAGAGGGCACCTGAACAAGAATTTGTCTGAGTCAGGGACCCTGTATAATCTATCCCCCACAGGTGGTTGGGAACCTGGATTAATGGACGCCGCAGCACATGCATCCAGGAAGGCAGGTTGTACAGGTGGAATTGGTGAAGGGTTTGGGGATTCCATCTGTATGAGATCATAAAATCTCTTTTGTGCCTCAGTCATGTATGAGCATTCCCACTTGAAGTGTTCTCTCATCAAGTTAACAGTGTCCCCGAAGGTTAAGTCTTCCACTGGGGAATCAGGTTTTGCACAGGCTTCCTCAGGAGATCCATACCCCAGGGGGGATGAGATCTGGGAAGAGTATGACAGGGAGTCCTCAGAGGAGTCAGACAATTCCTCCTCTGCTGGCTGACACATAGTCCTTTCAGGGATGGAATGTCTGGGACTGAAAAGAGGTGGAACAGCAGGAGCAGCTTCAGTGGAGGGCCTAAGGGCCATGAAGGCATTGGATAAGCTTTGGCTAAAGGCCTGCCAGTTGAGTAAGGTCTCCAGTGCAGGAGAAAGATGTCTAGTCTTTTGTTTCTTTTTAAAAGGCCAAGCAGGCATCTGGCTGGCGGAAGGCGTAGGGGTAACTGGTAGGACGGTGGAGGCAGAGTCCGAAGCACCCATCAAAGGTACTAATCCCCCCCCCCGGCATCTGAAGTAGGCGCCAGTATGTCCTCCCTGGATGTGTCGTCCACTCTAGATTGTGTGGCCTCCTGTAAGGTAACCGCTGTATCTGCTGTGGCAGAAGCCAGGTCCTCAACCAAGCTGATGACGGCTACAGGCTGAGGAGTGGCAGGGGAGATGCAGTGGAAGTTGTAGGCCGCATGGAATTGGCCCTCTTCCTTGGCGATTCGGATGGGACGGCAGAGCCGGCCTCCATACCTAGTGCAATCTGTCTTAAGCACTGATTCTCAAGGTACAAATCGAGAGCCTGTAAATGGCATAGAAGGGTCTTGGGGATGAATGATTTGCAGATGACGCAGTTCTTACAATCATGTTCCCTACCCAAACAGAAAAGACACTGGTCGTGGGTGTCTTTACGGGGAATCTGGCGACCACAGTTGCACTTACTCTTACTGGACATGAACAGACTATAAACTATACAAAAAAGGACTGAAAGAATTCCCAATGGGGTACTTAGCTTTGTTAACATTCAGATCCAATGTCCACGAGTAGCAGGAATACCTGCCGTATGGCTGGCGGCTGAAATGTTCTGAGGGCTGGTGAGTGCAAATGTCACCTTTCTGGCCCACGTTCCTGCCTCCACGTCAGATGTCCGACACACCAAGAGGTACTGAAAATCTTTGGAAACCTGGCTGGACAACCTGACCGGAAGAAGAGTAAACCTACTAGTAGAAGACTGCAACACTGGAATAGAAGGAAATCAAACAGCTAGAAAGTACAGTTGTGTACCTACCATAAATGTAGATGTTCGAGTGTATTCACTGTTGCAGTCATTACACTTGAGTTATCCTGCTGGCAGGCGACCCACAGTCGGCCCAAGTTCCAAAGTCCTGGTCCGGTGTTGGTTGCTGTCGCCTCTTCCCTGATGTCAGTGTGCCAGGGGTATAACAGTTGCAACCGATGCCATTTTCTTCAGTTTTTCTTGCCCCAGATGTCAGGTGCCCCCAGATAGGAAGGCTGGAAAGATAAAATTATGCCAATAAACATGCATATATTACTATAAACAAATACACTTCAACGAGCAAGGTAAACGAGGCAAGAGCACTTCCATAAGTATCTCTTTAGCATGGAGAAGGTAATGCTACTCAGAGTAGTCTAAGCCTGGAGAAGGGCTCGAGCCGAGAGCCAGCCTTACAGAAGAGAACATGGAGCATCTGTGCAGTAAAACTCTCCTAACCACAAAATCCCGAGCACTAGTGATATTCATCAAAGATACCCACACCTCCAGGTTGGTGGCAACACGAGACCCCACCAAGGAGGGTATTGGCACCAATCAAGGTAGACCACCCACCTCCAGGGAGTTTGGCAATAAAACAACATCAGAGACTAGGGATGTGGGACTACCTCACCTGAAAACAGAAGACCAGTTTATAGCTTGCTACAGTGGGTATATTGGGCTTCATTCGGCCACCCACCATTAACACTGGAAAATATGAAGGTCTCAACAACACCATTATATTGGGACCTAGAAGGTACTAAAAACATACCATGGGAGCATTACTCTAGAACCCCACATAGACAAAAACATTACTGTTATAAACTCAAATGCTATGGAACAGCTTGTTACCACAACTCGAAGAGGGAAAACATACTGGACTCTGAGCGGACCAACTACCTCACCTCATGCTTCAGACGAGTGTATCCCTCACCAGTAAGATCACAATAACACTCAAACACTGGATATTCACATCCGACCCAAGGTGGGACCGAAACACACAGAAAAACTTCTCTAAAAGCAATTTCATACGGCCAAAGCGAGGTGGAATCATTCAAAGCCCCGGGCCTAAACAAAATCTGATCCAGACAGCAGAATCAAACCAAAGCATTCCCAGACCCCTTCAATCCAAAGTAAAAACCACACCCAATCCCAAAACAAGACCCAACCCTCCAAAAACCACACCCCTGATGGGTGGCAACCAGGCCAATAACAGCAAAATCAATGAAGACAAGGCAAGGCAAAAGACTATTAAAATCCCAAGGGAAGGCATCACTGGCTAGTAAAAAATCAAACTACGGAAAAATCGCAAATGAAACTAGGCTTAATTGAGAGAAAGTCATGAAGGGGACACTAAGGATATCATAAAGGCTTTCTTTAGTTATGTTACAAATATGGGTGGAACAAACCAGTAATGCCCAGAATTAGTGCCAATGACAACAAAACAGGTGAACCACAGACATGCCCAACATCTAAGCAACGGGTTCACCGCCGTCAGTGCCAAACCTCAAACAAGCAGATGCTCAGGTAAGAAGCCTCTGACATCAGCAACAATCAGGTACATCAATGGCCCCAGACAAGCAAAAAACACAGCATCAATGGGACCAGATGGTGTCGAGACCTCTTCCAAGAAAAACTCAAGAGCTAAACACAAACCTAACTCAACTGTTCAATCTTAGCCTTACTACAGGATATATGCCCAAGAGCAGCATACAGCAACTCCAGTCCCTCTCCCCAAGGTGGTGCCTGGATCTGATCGTCTAACTATAAGCCCCCATAAGCCTGACAGCTACCTCTGCAAAAAAAGATCAAGGATCATCATGGACATAATAAATTCCAGATGTGTGGGGACCTAGGGCAGATCCTGCCTCTTAAACCTGGATGATTTCTTTGAATCAGTCACCAAGGCCATTGACGAGGGGAAGGAAACAGTCATGAGCCATTGTTGGACAAGGTGGTCCCTACCTGGACCTGCGCCAAAGCCCGCCGATACACCCCCCTTATAGCATATCAATATAAACAAACCAGCAAATATAAACTATGTCACTTAATGTGCCTGCAAAGGCGCTCAAAGGACAGAACCCAATTGGACAGGCCATGTCAGACTCAAACAAGTTACAAGTGGTGTCCCACAAGGCTCAGTCCTGGGACCTCTCTTGACCGGTATATATTTCTATTTCTAGGAGTACACAAAGGACTGTGGCTGACCAAACCAAAGTTAGCAGATGCAACTGACTGCATGAAGTACTACTCTCTCCGACCGACACGCAAGGCCCAAAAAAAAAAAGCCTCATAGACAAACACAACTGGTGCCCTTGGCCTGGAGCACAAATGCCAAAAAAAAAGGTGATAGTCATCCTTTGGCAACAAAGTGTACACAAATTACCACATAGGTGGTAATCCATTAAGTACAGAAGAAGTAATTAGGGACCTGGGGACCCAAGTTGATAGCAATCTCTCATTTGACAACCATGTGGCCAAAGTGGTTAGAAAACATTTTATATAGCCCACCTAATCATGAAGGGATTCACATCTAGATCAGGGAGGTCATCATGCCTCTTTACTCATCCCTCATCAGGTCCATAATTGAGTACAATGCCCCTTTTGGGATGTACCTTACCAGACACCTGCAGCAACTGGAAAGAAGTACCTCACCAAGAGGATCAAAGGGCTCAAACAGATGCCATATGCTGCCTGGTTAAAGAAACTCCAGCTCTACTCAGTGGCATACTGCCTGTTCAGAGGCGATCTGTGCCTGACGTATAAAGCCATGTCCAACCCGAATTAATGGACATGCTGCACCTCAGAAAATCCAAATCCCATCAAGCTACGCTCGAGAGACTTGAACCTCAGCACTGAAATAAATATGACATGCTGGAGGGACAGATTCATAACCCAGAGGCTCCCTTCACTCTGGAATAAAATCCCAGTCCAGGTTAGGCAGAGTCCCTCATTGACTCTCTTCAAGAGGAATCTTGATGAGTGGATGGGAGATCGTAGGTTTACCCCGGGTATCACTTCTGTGTCACTGTTAGACAAAGGCACAGTATACTAACCTCGAAAAAGGGCATAGCAAAATAAATTTAAAATGGGTGGCGAAAGCCAAACACATTCTGGCTAGGCTTATAAATGCCCTAGGGCAGATAGCCTAGTATGAACCTATGAACCTATTTATGGTAGGTACACAACTGTACAATGTTCATCGTGTTTCACTGTCTACAGTCATTACACTTGGGTAGATTCCCAAAGCTGAGGTTGGGTGGCTGGGTCTAAATTGAATGTGGAGAGGCTAACAAGCCCTGCAGAACTGCAGTGGCAAAGCCTGCTCTGGATTTAGAGTAGAGAGGTAAGTGGTAGTGCTTGGTGAAAGTGTGCACTGAGCTCCAGGTTGCAGCTTCTAAAATGTCTTTGGTTGGTACCCCTCTGAGGAAAGCTGCTGAAGTTGCTGCTGCTCTGGTAGAATGAGGCCTAATGCCTTTAGGCACTGATTTGCCATGTTGTGCATAACAGAAGCGGATGCAGTGTCATATCCATTTTGAGATTGTCTGCTTTGTAATAGGCTTTCCTTGTGATCCTGGAGCATATGCTACAAACAGTTGCTCAGTTTTTCTGAAAGCTTTTGTTTTGTCCAAGTAGAATCGTAGCTGTCTGTGTATATCCAAAGCGTGCAGAAGTCTCTCCCCTTTATTCTGGGGATTTTGGTAAAAAGTAGGTAAATGAATGGTTTAGTTTAAGGCCACATTGGAGACCACTTTTGGCATGAATGTTGGGTTTGTCCTAAGGGAAACCCTGTCCTGATGAAAAATGAGGAAAGGTTCCACAGCCATTAATGCCTGTAACTCTGAGACTCTTCTTGCTGAAGTTATTGCTAGGAGCAGAGCAGTTTTCCATGACAAGAATTTTAGATCAGCTGTGCTGGCTGGTTCAAAAGGAGGCAGTGTGAGTTTTTCTAAAACAAAATTGAGGTCCCAAGTAGGTACTGGTGCTCTCCTTGGGGGTCTTATATTTTTTGCCCCTCTGAGGTACTGTCGTAGTAGAGGATGTGATAAAATAGGAGGTTCCGTATTGTAATGAGCTGAAATGGCAGAGGCATGGATTTTAATAGATGAGAAAGATAAGCCTTTGTCCAGCATCTCAGTTAGGTATTGTAAAATCTGAGGTATATTAGGGACAAGTGGTTCGAGCCCTTGTGCCTTGTTCCAAGCACAGAATCTCTTCCATTTTTCTGCATAAGATTTCCTAGTGCTGGGCCTCCTGGTTTCTAAAATGACATCCATAACAGCTTTAGAGAGAGGTGCAGTCTGAGTGGCTACATTATCTACAGGCAAAGGAAACCAAAAGTAATAAGAGTAAACGTCGAGTCTTTATTTGGCCACACCACAACAAAATCCACAGTAAATTAAGCGCTTTCGCTCGGTTAATACCTACTACTCTATAACAATCACAATTATTATTACTTATACCATGCTAATAATCTGTATCAGCAACTATTAAGTTATTTTCAAATAGCATTGGTTTTTAAATAATATTTTTTCATTGACATTTTTACATCCAACACGATGAATTCTAATTAATTATGTTAATTAATGAGTCACATGGCTCACTACCATATATTTAATGAGTATTTTTTCATTTGCTTTTCATCTTGAGAAAGCTCGGTATTAACCGAGCGAAAGCGCTTGATTTACTGTGGATTTTGTTGTGGTGTGGCCAAATAAAGACTCAACGTTTACTATTATTACTTTTGGTTTCCTTTGCCTGTGGATATTTCGTTTTTTCTTGGTTTTGCTGCTGTTTTTTTGTGGCTACATTATCTGCCATGCTGCCAGGTTTAAGGTTCTGAGTTGACTGTGCAGAATCTGATTGTTTTGCTGTGTCAGAAGATGAGGAATTTGAGGTAGAAGCCAAGCTGGGCCTTGAGACAAATTCTTTAGGATTGGGTACCAGTGCTGGCGTGGCCAGTCTGGTGCAATCAGGATCATTTTTCGCCTTTCTTGTCTGACTTTTAGTAGCACCTTGGTGAGAAGAAGCATCGGAGGGAAGGCATAGACTGTCAGGCCTTTCCAGCTGAATGATAGAGCATCCACTTTCCATGCTTGAGAGTGACAAGTTCTTGTGCAAAATTTCTGTATTTGGTAATTGTGAGGGGAGGCAAAAAGATCTATGTCTGGGCGTCCCCATTTCCTCGTTATCATGCTGAACACTTGTGGATTTAGCTTCCATTCGTGAGGATCCATGAGATTTCTGCTTAGTTCGTCTGCCAGTATATTTTTTGTTCCTGGCAGGAATTGTGCCTGCAGATGTACTTGATAGGTCAGTGCTGTGTTCCACAAAGTCATAGCTTGTCTGCATAGGGGGTAGGAATGTGTGTCCTCTTGCTTGTTTATGTATCACATAACTGTGGTATTGTCCATCTTTATTAATAGTTGCCCTGGATGTATTAGGTCCTTGAAAGCTGCCAGGGCATTCTGTACAGCTAGCATCTCTTTTTGATTGATGTGAAGATGCATTTGTTCCTTGGTCCACGTGCCCTGAATACATTTTCCTGCCATATGTGCCCCCAGGTATAATCCGATGCATCTGTTGTTATTGTCTGCCTGGCTGTGGGTAAAGTGAAAGGTTGTCCCTTGTTGTGGCGACAGGCCTGGGCCCACCATCGAAACTCCTGTTGTAGGCAGGGAATTAAATTTATGACTGTTTCTAGGCTGTGACAATGCTGAGTCCAAACACTTTTTAGATACCATTGTAGTTTCCTCATATGCAGTTTTGCATATGGAATTAGTAGAATGCAGGATGCCATGAAGCCCAGGGCCTGCAGAATTGTTCTTGCAGGGAGCTGGGTTTTTGTTGCCATCATTTGAAAGTAATGAGTCAGTTGCCTTTGTTTGTCTGGCGTGAGATAAGCCATCTGGGCAGTTGTATTTAAGCTTGCACCCAGGAATATTATCTCTTGAGAGGGCACTAGTTTTGACTTCTTTTCGTTTACTGTGTACCCTAGGCAAATTAGCAATCTTTTTTACAAACGCCAGATGCTTTAGAAGAATGTCCTTGCTCTCTGCTTGAATAAGGCAGTCGTCCAAGTAGGGATATATTTGAATTCCTTTTTGTCTGCAAAATGCAATTACTGGTGCCAGGCATTTTGTGAAGACCCTGGGCGCAGTAGATAAGCCAAAGGGCAGTGCAGAGAATTGGTAATGCATTGAGCCTGCTATGAATCAGAGGTATCTTCTGCAAGATTGTCTGATTGGGACATGCAGGTATGCCTCCTTCAGGTCTAAAGTAACTAGCCAAGCCTTCTTGCCCAGCATGGGCATAAGTTGCTGTAGTGTTAACATTTTGAACTTTGGAACATCCAGGAAAGTATTTAGGATTGACAGGTCCAGTATTGGTCTCCAGGCTTTGTCCTTTCTGGGTACTAAGAAAAGTCTTGAGTAAAATCCTTGTCCCTGTTCTTGCTGTGGAACTTTTTGAATAGCTCCCATGTCCATAAGAGCAGCAACTTGTTTTTGTGCCTCTGCCCATTGGTTTTGTGGCAGGTCTGGCATACCTTTTGGTTTTGGAAGCGTGTAGAAGTGGAACCTGTAACCCTGAGAAACAATATTCAGCACCCATTGGTCCTGGGTGATCATGTGCCAATTTTTTGAGAAAAGTGCTAGCTTCCCCGTAGGGGTGCTGTCAAAAGGTAAGTGCTTGGCATTTGCAGAGGGAAGTCATTGGGACTGTTTCCTATAAGGTTGTGATTTGTCTTCCCCTCCTTTGGGGGCTGAAGCAGCCCATTGTGGCTCGTCTGACACTGGAAAGGACCAATTTTTTGAAGGCCAGTTTCTGCTAAATCTAGGTGGTTGAACCTGTAAGAAATCTTTCACTGTCTGCATTGACTTTGCTTTATCCTCCATTTTCTCTAACACCTCTTCTGCCTTAACACCAAACAAAGTATCATGCTGTAATGGAGCATCCAATAATTTTACTTTAACATAGTCAGGTAAACTTTGTTCTTTCAACCAAGCATGCCTACGAATAACAGAGCCTGTAACTGCGTCTCTACAAGAAGCCTCTAATGAATCAAAACCACATTGCAGAGTATGCTTTCCCACTTGTTCAACTGCATGCAATAAATCCTGCATTTCCTTACTGTCAGGACCTTCTGTATTTGAAACCATAATCTGTTTTAACAATGATATGAGGTACTGTTGGTATTTAAGCATGTGAAACTGACAGTTTAAAGCTCTTACAGCAAGTAGCTGAGGTGTAAACTCCCCCCCCCATCTGTCCAGAGCTCTGGAATCCCTATCCGAGGGGACAGGATTTTTAGCAGTGGAAGCCTTAACCCCTTTAGGACCCTGAGAAATTGTTTCTGGGTCTGCAGCGGGGTTTTTGTAAAGAAATTTATGAGAGTCAGGGACTCTGTAGTACCTGTCTGGCTTGACTGGTGCAGGGGGTAAAGAATCAGGAGACAGGCAGGATTCAGAAAAAACATCAACAATATCAAGCACAGGGGGGATAGCCAGGGGCCTGTGCTGAGGCAATAAAAGGAAGTCTCTGAGCCTTTTCTTGGATTCTGAATAATCCTGGCTCTCCCAATGGAAATGCTCCCTCATGGTGTACAGGGTTTCCCCAAAAGAATAGTCCTCAGGCGGAGAGGCTGAAGGTATGGACTCTTCTGCATCAGAGTCTTCATAGGGAGGGAGAGAATATCCCTGATCAGAAGAGGAATCAGAGGAAATGGAAACCTGGTCAGAGGAATCATAATCAGTGTCTTGCCTAGGCCTTTTGTCAGGAGGGGGATGGGAACTCGTGATTAAAGTAATTAGGTCTTCGGCCATTTTAAGCATCTGTTTCTTTGGCATGGATGACTGTTCTGGAGAATGCTGTACTTGTTTCCTTGTCTTTAATGGTGTTTTTGACTTTGCCTTTGCTGCTGTACTGGGCTTAATTGTAAGCTGTGAAGGTCTGAAAACACCCTCAGAAGCCGATGCCTGCTCAGCGGCTCTGGACCCATCTGAGGGTATAGTTTCCGTAGGCCCAATACCTTGAGTTTCCACAGGCCTCGGTGTCTCCATGTGGCTGTCGGTTACGGCCTGTGGCTCTGAGGTAGCGGGCATCAGGGGCTGCGAAACTGCCTCACTGAGAACCGGCGACTGGCCTAGAAGAGGCTTCGTCGTCGGTTTTGGACCTCGGATGCCTGTCCTTTTCTTTGTCTTTGTGTTTTTTATAAATTCCGGTCGTCGGTTGTTCCGACGGCATTATGTAATTAAACCTTTGGTCAAAATAATGTAAAGCAAAATCAAACCGACATTTAATAGTGTGTTTATTGAATCTAGCACAAAAACGACAACTAGTAACGTCGTGGTCAGGGCCTAGGCAAGGAATACAGTAAGAATGAAAGTCCTTATGAGGTATTTGCTTCCCTCAAGAAATACAATTATTAACTTTTACTGACATCGGCCTGGAGCAAGAAAGTTTCCCCAACGGGGTACTTAGCTTTATTGAAGACTTCGGTTCTGAAACTCAACTTTGAAAATCTCAGGAGTCGGCCGACTGGCACTTGTGAACTGCTTTTGCTTCAGGCACCACGCGGCAAGAAAGACTGAAGAAAATGGCGTCGGTTGCAACTTTTATACCCCCGGCGCACTGACGTCAGGGAAGAGGCGACAGCAACCGACACTGGACCAGGACTTTGGAACTCGGGCCGACTGCGGGTCGCCTGCCAGCAGGATAACCCAAGTGTAATGACTGCAACAGTGAAACATGATGAACATAGACTCTGCTGTATAGGTTTGAGATTATGCAAAGGCCAAGGTGTCAAATTCCTAAAGAATGTTTACATTTTCACACTAGATTTTTGATGATACAAAGTCCTGATTATACTCAATAAAATTAATCACCACATTACAGTCAATTACAGATCCCCATCTATGACCCCTTCTGAGCATGCAAAATACTTTAACTAGTTAGAAAAGTTAACAGTAAAACACAATACTTTTCTTTTGTGTGACTTCAGCTCTCCACAGAAATTTATAAACATTTACTATCAACAACTACGCCCAGTAATTTCTAAGCTTTGCAGATGCCAATGTGCATGACCAAATTGTCCTCCTACTCACATAAGTGTTAATCTTCTTGATATTTCTCCTAATTGCACCAATCCACTTGTTACCCCTCCCCCCAGTCAAACCTGACACCATCTTGCTGTGTTTTTCTCTATGAAAGCCATGTTTTGTGGCCCCTGACTGGCATCAGCTTCAACCTCCTTTTCCACCATTTTGTACATGGGTCAAGGCATGCCCCTCAAGTATACCTCACTAACGGGAACATTCCTCATTTTGTACATAGGGTTTAGGAATGTCTCAAGTACACCTCACTAGGGGGAACATTCCTCATTTTGTACAAGAGGTCGAGGAATGCCTCAATTACACCTCACTAGGAAGAATGTTCCTTATTCTGTACATGAGGTCGACGCATGCCTCTCATGTACACCTCACCAGGAGGAAATTTCCTCATTTTGAGCCTTATAAAAGCCATGCTTCTCACAGTTCCACACTGAAAGGGTCTGCCATACATTCAGTGATAAGATTTTTTTTTAAATGATATTCCGGGTAAATAAAACTGCATCATATCACTTCATCAAAAGAACTGTTTATAAAGTAACATCATTTTAACCATCTTCCAAGCTTCTTAGTTGAAGCTGTTATAGTAAATGTTCAACATTATTCCCATTTGTTCCACATTATGAAAGGTAATGTTTCACATTTTGGAGGTGGAAGCTTGGGAACTATGGGTCAAGGTGTCACCAACAGTGACCACCTAAAGCCAATGTTCACACTGATGGGTGGCTAGCCCTGCTGTGTAACTCCTCTATATTCAGGAATTACTCCAACAACAATTTACTGATCTTACTGGCAATCACAAATGGTATAGAACCTTAAAAATCCTTGTAAGAGGCTGCTGCTTACTGCTCCCACTCTGACGCTTTCTTGGATGGATGCATTGAGACATCTGTGCCATCCAGAATAAGCCTAACTGCAAGTTTACAATTGTGGGAAGTTGGCATAATGGTTAAGGTGTCTGCCTTATAGACACAAGGTGTAGGGTTTGATTCTCACATGGGGTAATTGGCTAGGCTTAAAATGGCCCAAAAGGGCAGTTAGCCTAGTACTAATCTATGAACCTATTAAACCCGTACACTGGACTACAGCATCAACTAATTCTGTAATAAAAAAAAAGGTCCCGGCTATCCTTAAGAGATGTCTACTTCATCATTATAAGAGGGATTTAAAGCAGGTAAATAACTCTCTCCCACTTACTATTAGGAAATGTAAAGCCAACTAAGAACTTAGGATTGCAAATAATTCAAAAGATAACCATAAGGACTTCTTCAGCTAGCTATCTTATGAAGATTAGAAGAAACCTACAATTCTGTACTGAACTTGTATCCATTCAGACCATGTCCTTTAGCACTTTCCAAAATTAAAAACACCAAGTCTACGGGTCCTGACAATATCCCTGGATGCCTGCTGGGAAGTGTAAATTCCCACTTAGCAAAACTCTTCCATCTGCTTTTCAGCCTGAGTATCTCCCCTGGTTATGTCTCTAAGGAGTAGAGAGCAGCAGTTGTGATGCACTTGCATAAAGGTGGTCCATCTAACGACCCTTGGAATTACAGGCCTATTAGTCCCACTAGTACTAGTTGCAAGGCTATGGAGCCTATTACAGCTGAACAAAGAACAAATAATGACATAGGTGACCTTACAGAGAGGGATGCTCATCAGTTCGGCTCTGTAAAATGCAAACTGTGCCTGCTCAACCTGGTTGAGGTATCTGAAAGGGTTACTGAAGTCATGGATAAGGGGCATAAAGTTCACAGTGCTCATCCAGACCTTGCCAAGGCCTCTGACATTGTTCCCTATGCTGGGATTATTGACAAACTCTCTCAACTCAACCTTAACCCATAAATAGTTCACTAGATTGGCAAATGACTGTCTCGCAGAACCCATACCGTTAGGTTTGGTGGCATTTGCTCTAGACAAGAAAAATATCACTAGTGGTGTCCCACAACAGTTTGTTTTGTCTCCTAGTACATATTTCTGTGACATAAAAGCCAGTATATCAAGGGACTTTGGCTAACCAAGACTATTAATGGAGGAAGGTATCAAATCTCACTCTGATACTTAAATTCTTGAACAATGGTTGGACCAAACACATGGTATAATAATCAAGGGCTTACCCTCAACTCCAAGAAATGCAGTATGGCTTCCTTTGGTATATCTAGCATCACTACTACTTACCAAACAGATAACAATCCACATACATTTGACAGTCATTAGTGATTTGGGTGCATACATTGATAAATATTTGCTGTGTAAAATCTTAGTAAAATGTTAGATGCCCTTCTCTTCTCTGTTGCAGTATTCTTTACATGAGGGAGATTGTCTGCCAAGCGACCTGACGTTGGCCAGTATACAAAAGTCTTTAGTGCCTAGGGTGCGTGGTATGCCACATGTAGGTTATCGGGCGTAGGCTATAAAAGTGACATACACACGTAGCCCCAGGGAGAATGCTTGAGAAACAGGAATGTAAGCTAGGTACGTCCAAGGAAGAACAAATTGCAGGGGGACAGAGGGTGGGATAGAATACTGCAACAGACAAGAGAAAGACATCTAATGTTATGGTAAGATTTTATACAAGTAATCTATGCCCTTCTATTCTGTTGTTGCAGTATTCTTTACATGAGAGAGAATGCAAAACCTCATGAAGAGAAGGAGAGAGAGGAGGTAGGGGCAGAGGAGCTTTCCAGGAAGCTGTGGAGAATAGCCCTAGCGAACCCTGCCCTGGAATTAGAAATGTTGTCCAGTTTGAAATGCTTGGTGAAGGTATGGAGTGAAGACTAACTAGCTGTTTCCAGAATGAAACTGGTGTCCAATCCTTTGAAGAAGGCATAAGAAGAAGCAATGGCTCTGGTAGAGTGAGCCCTAACTGAGGATGGGAGGCTCTTTCCATGGTGTTTGTAGCAGAAGGTGATAGCCTTAGAAATCCAGTTGGAAATAGTCTGTTTAGTGACTGGCAGTCCTAGGGCTTTAGGGTAACTGCAGTGGTGGTGCTGCAGTAGCGTTGTCGCCTCACAGTAAGACGTTATCCTGTTCAATTCTCAGCTAGAGCATCTTCTGTGTGGAGACATCCGTGAATGGGCATACCTTCGTTGAAGGTTGTGTGTCAGGTCTGGCAACTCGGCACGTAAAAATCTACTGCCAATCATTAGCGGACCGGAGTTCCGCTGTGGCGACCCCTAACTGGGAAAAGCCAAAAGACACAACACAACAAGTCCTAGGGCTTTAGGGTGAAAGGAAACAAGCAGCTGGTTCACTTTCCTGATACTCGTGGTTTCGTCCAGATAAAACCCAAGTTGTCTGTGTACATCCAAGGTGTACAGAACTCTCTCTCAGCAGAGTTTTGGGGGAAAGGAAAAAGGTTGGAAAGTGGACATATTGGTTAAGTGATAACTCATTGACCACCTCAGGCATAAAGAAGGGATTGGTGCAGACAGAAATCCTGTCCTTATGGGACACTAGGAAGGGAGGGGAAGCCATAAGAGCCTGGAATTCAGAAACCCTTCTGGCAGACATGATTGCCAGAAGCAAGATAGTTTTCCAGGAGCAGAATTTTAGAGAGGCAGAAGCTGCTGGCACAAAGGGAGCCAGGATCAGTTTTTCAAAGACAAAGTTAAGGTCCCAGGGGGGGTGTAGCTGTTCTCCTGAGGGGTCCCGTGAAGGACAACTTTTAGGAATCGTTTGACCTCAAACCTGGAAGCCAAAAGAGGCAGACAAGCAGAGATGGCAGACGTGCACTTTCACTGAGGAATATATTAGTCCAACATCCAGCAACTCACACAGGTATGACAGAACTGTGGGAACATCCACTGTTAGTGGGTCCATATTGCACAAGAGACACCAGAATGAAAATCTTTTCCATTTGGATAAATAAGATTTCCTAGTATTGAGTTTCCTGGCCTCTTGCAGTACCCTAAGCATGTCCTCTGAAAAAAGGTGTCTGAATGGAATTAAGGCCCTATCACCAAAGTGTCATCTGGACAGTTGACAGGTAAGTAGGTCCACTCTGTGGGGTAACTTTTGGTGACTGACCTTGGCTAAATGCAGGAGTAAAGGGAATCAATGCTGTTTTGGCACAAGATTTTTGGTCTATCCTGCCGAGTCTTCCAAAGGACTCTTGGGATGAGAAGCGGTGTAGGGGAAAAAAAAAAAAAAAGAAAAAAAAAATATATATATATGTATATATCTATGTATATGAACATCTCACTCCATGAAAAACTGAGAGCATCCACTTTCCACACCAGAGGGTGTGGGTCTCTGGCACAAAATCAAGGAAGTTGCCCATTCATGGGGGAGGCAAAGAGATCCACTTGTGGAATACCCCATTGGTGGAAAATGTCCAAAACCACATCCCTGTGAAGCATCCATTCACGTTTGTGTTTTGGACCAGCTGAAAGTGTCTGCCAAAACTTTCATGTTGGAGGGAATGTATACTGCCTGAAAAGGTATCTGCAATTTGACCGCCAACTCCCACATTTGTAGGGCTAGTCTGCACAGGAGGTAAGACCTGCCCCCCCCCCCCCATTTGTTTACATACCACAGCACTGTCATGTTGTCTCACCTGGGGTGAGGAGAGCCTGAAAGGCATGAAGTGCTAAGAGTAGTGTTCTCATTTCTTTTATGTTGATGTGATCTTTTCGAGCGGAAGACCAAGAGCCATGTGCTTTCATTGCACTGAAAGCTACTCTCCAGCCTGTGTCAGAGGCATGCATGTAAGTGGGAGGCCTGGGTTGGTAGACATTTGTTGAATCCACCAAGTTCTTTCTTTCTTTAGGCAGGGAAGAAGCAGAATTTGGAACTCCAGATGGTGTGTGTGCTGTGCCCACACCATTTCCAGGAACCACTGCCATTTCCTCATGTGCATTTTTGCCTGAGGGAGCACTGGGATGGTGGAGGCCATAGAGCCCAGAGTCCTGAGAAAAATCCTGGCTGAAATGTGACACAGGGGAATGAGGCTTTGAAAGAAAGGAGTGAGCTCCCGGGCCCTCTGGATGGGGAGGGAAACCTTCAAGGGGTCTCTCTAAATCCTGGAACCCAGGAAAATGTGGTCCTGTGATGGGGTGAAGACTGATTTTTGGTAAGCTCTACTGAATCCCAGGGAAAGAAGGATGCAGATTGTGTGGCTGAGACACTGCTGTAGCACCTCTGGACTGTCTGCTTGGAAAAGAAGATAATTTAAGTATGGGAAAATTTGGATGCACCGTAGTCTGCGGAATGCCATCGCTGGTGCTAGGAACTTTGTGAATACGCTTGGGGTGGTAGACAATCCAAAGGGCAAGGCAAAAAATTAAAATGTCCAGAGGCTACAGATAATCAGAATTAGATATTTCCTGTAGCTGGGGTGGATAGGAATATGAAGCTAGGCATCCTTTATGTCTACTGAGGCCATAAAGGCTTGAGGTAAGATCAGGGAGAAGATCTGTAAGGTAAGCATCCTGAAACAGGGTACCTTCAGGTAGGTGTTTAGGAAGGAGCGGTCTAAGATGGGTCTCCAGGGACTTCTTTCCTTAGTACTGGGAACAAACAGGAATAAAAGCCCTTTCCTCTTCAATGGGCAGGACCATGATGAATTGTGCCTTGATCCAGAAGGGTTTGTAACACCGGTGGGAACAGTGGTGGTAGTAGTTCATTGGGTGGTCGGGGGATGCCCCTGAAAGGCGGTAGCGACTCCCAGACCATGAAATATCCCCTTTTTACAAACAAAAGCACCCAAAAATCTTGAGTAATATTTTTCCAAGCAGGAGTTGAAAGGGACAGTCAAAGGGAAGGGGGGGGGCAATAGGGTCCAGGTAGTCAGATGGACCCTGGTCTGTTTGGAAAGGGCTGTTTTGGAGGTGGGGTTTGTTGAGGAGTCCTAAAGGATTGCTGCCTCTTTCCAGTTCTCTTGGCCTTAGGTTGAACTGATCTGGATCATCTCCTGACAAAGGCTGGTTTAGGGAGGTAATTTCTTGGGAATTGTGGGACAGGAGATACCAGGAGGTGTTTTAAGTCTTTCATCACCTTCCCCTTCTCGTACAAGGTTTTGAAAAGCTCAGCAGCCACAGTGCCAAACAGGGTTTCATTGTCCAAGGGAGCATCCATCAATTTGGATTTGATATCCATTGGCATGACTGTAGTCTAAGCCATGCAAATCTCCTAAGGACAGACCCTGAGGCAGCTAGCCTAGCGGAAGCCTCTATGGCATCATAGCTACATTTGATTGAGTGCCTGGAGACCTGGGAGATAGTAGCCAGTACAGATGTAGCTAGAGTTTTATTCTCAGAATCGGGCTGATTAGAAATAATTTTAGACCACTGTGACACAAAAGCTTGCAGTATTTTGTCATATGGGTTTGGTAGTTGACTGCCCTAAATGCAAGGCTGGCGGACATACATACTTTCTTATCTAGTCTCTCCAAATGTTTGCTGTTCTTGTCAGAGGGTAGCAGGGAGGTAGAGGGAAGAAGCCATGAAGGTTTGTCAGAGAATACAGTGATGACTAATGGGTCAGTTGAGGGTGCTCTGAATAAATACTTATAGTCTGCAGGCACCTTATAAAATCTGTTTTTAGGTGCAGGAGGCTGTGAGTTAGGAGTCTTGCTTGAGGATGCAAAAGCATCTAAGAAGGCAAGAAGGATAAGAGGAATAGCTGAGGGACTGGGAGTGTCTACTTGCAGTAGGTCATTGTAACGTTTGTGAATAGCTGTCATGTTGGTGCTTTCCCACTTCAAATATTCCTGCATCCTGCTCAAAAAGTGTCAGTAAAGGTAATCTCCTCTGCTGGGGAATCATTCCCATTAGAATCTTCCTCTGGGAAGGGGATCTGGATTGAATTTGCTTGTGACTCGTCATCAGATGATAGATCCTCTTCAGAAGAGGTTTCTTCCCTTACCCCCTTTTGAGGGGGAGTAGTCCATGGGGAAGAAGGTATTGTAACCCCTGGGGGGGGGGCTAAGAGACATGACAACATTAAAGATACCTTGGGAGGAAGGTTGCCAATCCTTTTGAGGACTGGTAGGAGGGGAGACATGTTTGGTCTTTTGCTTCTTTCTACTGGGAATATCCATTCTGTGGAGTGACAGTGGGCCAGACATAGCCCTACACTCAATGTCCAAATCCACTTTCTCCCAAACAAGAATGGTCAGAATCCCTCGAGGGCCTTCAGAAATAAAGAGTCAGGGTTCCCCTTGGACGTCAGATGTGGGCGCCTATGGCATCTCAGAGAACGTGCTGCTATCCTGTTCCAAGATGACCTCTGTTATGGGTTTGGCCTGTGGTTTGGACAACGGCCCTGAACAAATCTCTGGGCTACTGACGGTCTTGGGAGAGACATCTGGCCCTGGAGGTGCAGCCAAAACTTCCGGCCTGGGTTTCTTGGCCTTCTGCTTCACTCTGAGCAAGAGGGACCCTCCATCCTTTTGGTGAGGAGTTTCAGTAGCTGATTTTCTAGACAGATGGAAAGTGAATTAAACCTACTCCGTAAGGTTTAGGGACAAATGACTGGAGATAAGGCAGGCCTTATGGTCGTTGGAAGGCCCAAGACAGAAAAGGCACTGTTGGTGGTTGTCCTTGTATGGAATCAGACGTCCACATTGGCAACTGCCCTTCTTGGATGACATTAAACTGAAGGCCCCAGACAGAAAAAGCACTGTTGGTGGTTGTCCTTATGTGGAATCTGATGTTCACATTGGCATTTGCCCTTCCTGGATGACATTAAACTTTAGATACAATCAAAAGCAAGGAAAGGGTTCTCCACCTGGGCACTTATCTGAGACGTGGAGCTGAAGTTTCTTCAGCGACCAGACCGTATGTATGGGAGAAACATTCTGTCTGCCAGCACAGAAGTTCTGAGGATGGTCCATCACTTTTACGGCCTATGTCCAATAGCAGCCTATGTGTGATGTACCACACACCCCAGGCACTAAAGACTTCTGTATACTGGCGGATATCGGGTCACTTGGCAGGCAATCCCCCTCATGTAAAGAATACTGCAACAGCAGACTAGAGGGACATCATACTTTCCTTTGACCACCATGTCTCTTTGGTGGTTAGAAATCCTACCTTGCACAGCTATCTCTTCAAGGTCCAAAGAAGTTATAATCCCACTTTATTCAAAATTCATTATGCCCATTATGGAATATAATGCACTCTTTAGCATGTACCCCACCGACCACCTAAACTAGCTTGAGGGAGATCTAAACATTTCCTCACAAAAATGTTTCAGTTCACAGTACCCTTAGTTACTCTGACAGACCAAAAACTCTGTTGCTCTACTCAAAGACAATCCTGGAATCTTGAGTGGCAATCTCTGTTTAGCTTTCTGTGCTATGAATGACCCAGCACTCAACTCCTTCACATAAATACAACTGGTAAAGCAAACACCCATTCTAGAGACCTAAACCTACACTAGTGCATCAAAGTCAGCTGGAAGTGACAGATACTTAACCAAATGTATACCCAGTTTCTGGAACAGACTCAACTTGCCTATCAAGCAGAGTACTTCCCTAGCAACCTTTAAAACCAGTATGGATGACTGGATGGGTAATTACAAATTTTCACCATAAATATGTGGAGAAAGTCTTCTTAATGGATGCATGCACTGCTAATTTACCATCAGTAATGGGTGATGTGGCTGAGACTCTTGATGGTCTCTTTTGGCAGTAAGCATAACAAGAACCTATTACAAGATTTCATTCACACCCAACATGGTATGTACAGAGAAAAACTGAACAGAGCATAGAGAAATAACCAAGCCATGCTTATTCTATACATGTCAGTGTAAGGATTACTTGCAGGAATGACAATATACTATGGGTAAAGAAGTGCTGTGTGCAGGCCATAACTGTCCTTTCAAGCCGGACCAGCAGCCTGTCACATTTCATGTAAAAATGAAAAAGAGTGTGGGGTAGTATGCAACTGGGTACATTCCATGCAAGCTTTACATTTACTAAAACAGAAAAAAAAATCAAGGAAAGTATGACTGTTCCAACTCTATTTATTCAAATTTATTGTATTTTAAAGCACTGGGGTGGCACGTTTGTGTTATTTAACAAAGGAAAAAAAAATGGCAGTTTTTACACTGATGCTGATCCCACTGTTATAATGAATGGAGTTAAACTGTTTTATCTCTGGTTTGTTTCCCACACACACTTTTTATTAGCTTATTTGTGAACTGAAATTATTGAAATAAAAACAATAAAACTACCATACCAATTTTTTAATTACAGCATTGCGCTGTTGGTGTATCCTTTTTACCTTCTTACCTTATTTGATTACCTTCCTGAACACAAATTCACGTGATTACTTAATTTCCCAGAGTAAAGTTGCGTTGTTATAATGAGCATTTTCTAATTTCCTCAATTAATGACCCAATAACACATTCTAATGTGGCACACATGTTTAAAAAAAAAAAAAAAAAAAAAAAAGAAGGTACACTGCAGCACAAACAGAGGAACTCTCCATGTAATCTATTTACTTACTCATTATGTCTTGTAGCTTACTATCCTATGAAGAAATGAACCAAATATAACCTACATTTGGTTAGGGATCAATGACCACCATACCTCTCAACCTCTTAGCACCAGATATCTGGACAAAGCCTGACATAATGGGGGACAAAGGCCCAAAAAACAGGGACACATTTTAAATATTGCTCTTAGAAACGTAGTTGCCAGAATAAAAGGATATGTGTTAGCATACATTTTTCTAAAGGATATGACGTCTGAAACTCAAACACATGTCATTATTTAGTGACTTTAATCATTAGATCATCCCAGTGATTTGTCAAAAAAGCACAATTTTTATGAGGAGCAGACCAAAAATATGAAGCAAAAATCTGGACATTGTGAAAATCTGTACAGTTGAGAGGTATGATGACCACTGATAATTATATTGATTTGCTGCATTCAACCTACCTTTTATCAAGGAATTTGATGTATTAAACTTTGTGAAATTGAGGTTTACTGGTATTTTACTATCTTTAATGGTGCATTTCCAGTTACTTTGTATTTCACTTCTTTTTTGTTGAAGCCAAAGAAGTATTACTTGGTTATATTTGATTATATTCTTGTTGATGCATGTGTACTCACATCATTAGTTTTAGCCCATCATTTATGCAACAAAATTAAAACAGAGTGGGACTGGCATCATACAAATCATTATAGACTACTGAATATATATTTATTTTAAATAACAGTTTGTATACACATTGTGACTAGGCAATGGGGGAACAGATTATTGTACTGCCTTATCTCCTTTTTATTGTTTTTGATTGCTGCTGTGTGCATCTGATTTACTGTACTGCAGTAAAATACAGCTACCTGTATACACAGTGTAACAGTGTGTGTGTGTGTGTGTGTGTGTGTGTGTGTGTGTGTGTGTGTGTGTGTGTGTGTGTGTGTGTGTGTGTGTGTGTGTGTGTGTGTGTGTGTGTGTGTGTGTGTGTGTTGGGACAGAGCACTGTACTATTTTTTATCATTTGTTCTTATTCGGATTCACAGTATTTCTACAAAAGTAATTACATAAACTTATAAAAATACTGAATGTACAAAACCAATCTTCATCTGCGCCGAACCCCCAGCTCCTCGGATCCATAAACCTCGAAACCGCAGGTCGGATCGGGGAAGGAGAGACTGGATGGAAGAAGGGCATGGAGGTCTCCTCTCCGGCTGGGGTGGGGCCTGGCAAGACTCCCTTCTGGATTTGTCCAAATGAACCTCCGCATCATCCTGTCCATATCTATCTTCGACAGACTCCGCGAGATCTCCCAAGACCGTCAGTAGCCCAGAGACTTTGAACGCGAGGAGGCGACCGACTCGGATCTGGCTGGTCAGTGCAACGACCTCGATGAAGGCCCCGGGTCCAAGGGCTCCTTCGGCTCTGGGGAGAACCTCGGGAAGTGGAGCCGAGGAGAGGTAGTCCTAATCACTTTTAAAGGTGGGCTAGGGAAGGGCTCCTGCTCTGGAGACCGCTTGTGCCTATCCTCTCTCTCTTGTCCTTGTCTTTCTTCTCTTTTTTCTTTTCCTTTAGTCCCCACTTTAGTAGGCTTAGTGGGAGGTTGAGTCCCAGCCTGAGGGGGGGTTGATCAGCTACTTGAAGAGCTGAGATCGCCGTGTCCACCGCAGAAACTGGTAGAAGGCCCTTAGCTACCAGCTTTGCCTTCCTTTCTTTTAGGGCCCTATGGCTGAACCCTGCACACACACCACAAGGTAAAGAAAGATGGGGAACACCCAGACAAATAACGCACAGAGTGTGGCCATCAGCCAGTGAAAGCTTATGGCCACACACTGTGCATTTTTTAAAAGTCGGTTTTGGCTGCTCAGCCATAGTAAAAACCAACTCAGTCAAAACTTAAGCTAAAACCGCCATGCATACACTAAGGTCGGGGTTAGGCCTACTATACTACCTTACTAACTTAAAAAAAAAAAAAAAAAAAAAAAAAAAATAACGAACAGCGAAGGGGAGCAAAGGGTTAACTAAAGACCACACACACTCACTGAAAATACAAGAAAATACTATCACTTGCTATATCCAACTTGGAGTTAAAGAGACCATGATGCTTAATGCATGAAGAGGCAAGCGAGATCTGGGGGAAGGTAGGAGATGTGAGGGATTATGGGTAAGGGGAGGAGCTTGAAGTAGATGCTTGGAAAAAAAAGTTGTCGGTTCGGATCTGATATGGATCCAAATACCCACAGGCTGTAGTTAAACAAAGTTAACTACTTCAGATCAAACTTTCTGTAACAGCAAACCCTGGAACATGCTCACCCCCTACCCCCTGCCCCCACCCCACCCTCTCTAAGCAAATCAACAAAAAAGTACAGTTTTGTACCTGCCATAAATGTAGATGTCCGAACTGGATAGCATCTGCAGTCATAACAGCTGGGTTGCCCTGTCGTCAGGCAGCCCGTCAGTCGGCCGGATTCCAAAGTCCGGGTCCGGCTGATGGCTCTTCATCCGGCGTCATGACTGTTGGACTTCGGGTAAAAAGGCACCAACCGACGCCATTTTCCTCAGTGTTTCTTGCCCCAGATGCCAGAAGCCCTCCTGAAGGCTAAAAATTTTGGATAGATGCCAATGTTTCCAAAAGGATAGAGGTAACCACAAAAAGAAGCATGTATGTACATATATACAAACAAATACAATCAGCTAGCTATTAGGAGGGTAAACACCCTAGGAGTACCTCAGAGGAAGGAGTGACTGCAGATGCTATCCAGTTCGGACATCTACATTTATGGTAGGTACAAAACTGTACTATGTCCTTCATGGATGCATCTGCAGTCATATCAGCTGGGTAGAATACCATAGCCAACTAGGGGGAGGAGGATAAAGGTAGATTATGGTGTGTTTAGGATCCCGCAGTACAGCAGTGGCAAACCCTGCTCGGGATCTGGAATATAGAGGCAAATTATAATGCTTGGCAAATGTATGCACGGAGGTCCAAGCCTCAATAATGTCTTTGGTAGCCACTCGTAAGAAGGCTGTGGTAGTGGCTGTTGCCCTTGTAGAATGAGGTCTTATGTTCTGTGGAATTGGTTTTCCATGGAAGCTGTTTGGAAATAGCTTTTCCTCTCTTCCTGTTGCATAGGCCACAAAAAGTTGGTCAGTCTTTCTGCTGCTTTTGGTTCAAAGTAGCGTAGCTGTCTATGTACATCCAAGGTAGTATTCTTCCCTCTGTTTTGTGGGTTGGGAAAGAAGGTAGGTAGGTGGATTGCCTGGTTTAAAGACACTCTGGATACCACCTTAGGCATAAATGTTGGATTAGTCCTCATGGATACTCTATCTTGGTGGAAGATTAGGAAGGGTTGTACTGCCATTAAGGCCTGTAGTTCTGAAACCCTCCTTGCTGAGGTAATTGCCAGTAGGAAAGCAGTTTTCCATGACAGGTGTTGTAAGTCTGCTGTTGCTGCTGGCTCAAAGGGTGATAGTGTCAACTTTTCTAGCACGAAATTTAAGTCCCAAGTTGGTAATGGTGGTTTTCTTGGAGGTTTTACATTCTTGATTCCTCTGAGAAATTGTCTGAGCAGAGGGTGTGAAAAAACAGGTGGATCAAAGCTGTATTCTGCTGAAATAGCTGATGCATGTATCTTGATGGAGGAGTAGGACAGGCCTGAATGGAGAAGTTCGGCCAGATACTCCAGGATGTTAGGCATATCTATGTTTGACACATTTCCTCTTTCAGAACTCCAACTGACAAACCTTTTCCATTTTCCAGCGTAGTTCCTTCTTGTTGAAGGTCTGCTTCAAGAATAATGTCTTTAACTCTTTGGGAAAGTTCTTGATTAGCTGCTGCTATGTGATGTTCCATGCAGTCAGTTGTAAGGTTTTCAGGTTTGGATGTATGGTGCTGTAGTTGTTCTGAGTTAGCATCAAAGGCATCAGGGGTATTGGCCACATATTGTTCCGAGACAAGCTCCTTAGTAGTGGATACCAGTGTTGTCTTGGCCAGTTTGGAGCTATCAGGATTATCCTTGGATGTTCTTCCTTGATTTTTAGTAGTACTTTGTGTATCAAGGGGAGAGGTGGGAATGCATAAACTGTTAGGCCCTTCCAGCTGAAGGAGAGCGAATCCACTTTCCATGCTAGTGGGTGAAATGTCCTTGTGCAGAATTTTTGAGTTGGTGATTGTGAGGAGATGCAAATAGATCTATCTGAGGCATTCCCACTTCTTTGTAATGGTCTTGAAGATGTCCGGGTGCAGGTGCCATTCGTGAGCATCTGATGTGGTCCTGCTTAAAATGTCCGCTAGAGTATTTTCTTTTCCTGGTACAAATCTTGCTTGCAGCTGGATGTTGTAGCTGAGTGCCAGGGTCCAGAGTTCCAAAGTCATTCTGCATAGGGGGTATGAATGAGTGCCTCCCTGTTTGTTGATGTACCACATGACTGTGGTGTTGTCTGTCCTTATCAACAGCTGGCCCTCTTTGGGAAATGGTCTGAACTTTTGGATAGCCAGTTTTACAGCCAGCATTTCTTTTAGGTTGATGTGCAGGTGAAGTTGATCCTGAGTCCACAATCCTTGCGCATTTGTCCAGCATGTGGGCCCCCATCCTAGGTCTGAAGCATCTGTTGTAATGCTCTGGCTTGCTTGACATCTGTGAAAGGAAGGCCTGGGTTGGAATAGGAACTCCTGTTTTAAGCATGGAATTAGTGGGATTTCTGTTTCGAGGCTGTGCCTGTGTTGGGACCATAAATTCGTACCACTGTAGTTTTCTCATATGTAGTCTGGCAAATGGAACCAAAATTATGCATGATGCCATGAAGCCCAAGGCCTGCAGAACTTTTCTTGCTGTTAATTTGTTCAGCTTTGTTAGTGACAAGAAGTAAAGAGGGAGTTCTTTTTGTTTTCTGTAGTTAGGAATGCCATTTGTCTCACTGTGTCCAATTCCGCCCCAAGAATGTCCTTGTTTGGGATGGTATCAGTCTTGACTTTTGTAGATTGACTGTGTATCCCAGTGCTTGTAGCAAGTAAATGACCCTTTGCAAATCTGTTGTCAACTTGCTTTTGTTGTCCCTTGTAGCAGGCAGTCCAGGTATGGGTAAATATGAATTCCCTGTAGTCTGCAGTATGCGATTACTGATGCCAGGCATTTTGTGAATACTCTGGGAGTAGATAAGCCAAAGGCAATGCTGAGAATTGATAGTGCTCTGATCCTGCAAGAAATCTGAGGTATCTTCTGCAGATTGGTTGCAGGTATGCCTCCTTGAGATCTAGAGTTACCAGCCAACACTCCTTGCCCAGCATGGGAAGAAGTTGCTGTAGGGTCAGCATTTTGAATTTTGGGACAATGATGAATGTATTCAAGGTGGACAGGTCGAGAATTGGTCTCCAACTTTTTTCCCTTTCTTGGAACTAGGAACAGTCTGGAGTAGAACCCCTTTCCTTTCTCTGCTGCAGGCACTTTTCCACAGCTCTCATGTTTGCTAACTCCATTATCTGTTGTAAAGCTTCTGTTTTTGATTTGGAGGTAGATTTGGCATTCCTCTTTGACTGGTATAGTGTGGAAGTGGAATCGGTAACCTTGATGTATAATTTGCAGAATCCACTTGTCTTTTGTTATGTGGTGCCAGTTCTTTGCAAATAAAGATAACCTTCCGCCTAGTGGAGCTGCTATTTGCTCCCTGGTAGGCGGTTTAAGTCACTGTGGCTGTGTTGAAGTAGAGGCAGTGGCTGTGTCTGTGCCTCTGTTGTTACCTTGCCACTGTCGTCCTCTGTAGGCACTTCCTCTGGTTTGGTTTCTGCCTCTGGAACGTCTATTCCTGCCCCTTTGAAATCTTGTGGAGTCAGGAAAGGACCAATTCTTGGCAGGCCAGTTCCTGCTAAACCTTGGGGTTGAACCTGCAGGAAATCTTTAACAGTTTGAACTGATTTTGCCTTTTCTTCCATTTTCTTCATAACCTGCTGGGCAGGTGCACCAAGCAAACTTGTCTTATCCATAGGAGCATCTAACAATTTAGCTTTAACATGATCTGGTAGAGCTTGCTCCTTTAGCCATGCATGGCTTCTTATCACTGTGCCAGTCATGGCTGATCTAAATGAAGCCTCCAGTGCATCATAGCCACATGTTAAGGAATGGTTACTAACCTGTTGTATGTTATTTACCATTTCTAATACATATTTCTTGTCAAGAGCTTCATCAGTGGTTAATTTTTTAGTTAACTGATCAAGCATAAACTCTTGGTATTGAATCATGTGAAACTGGCAGTTTAAAGCTCTAGCTGAGAGAGTAGCTGAAGTGTATACTTTTTAACCCATCTGTCTAATGCCCTTGCTTCCCTTTCAGAAGGAGTAGGGTTTTAGCTATGGTCAACTGCCTTGGGACCCTGGGATATAGTTTGGGGTCTGCAGGGGGCCTTGTAAAGGTGGTGATGAGTGTCAGGCACCCTGTAGAATCTGTCTGGTTTGGCAGGGGCTGGGGGTAATGAGTCTGGAGCAGAGCAGACATCATTAACACAGAAAGAACAGGAGGTATAGCTAAAGGTGCAGAAAGGTTCTAAGTCTTTTCGGGAATCTGAGAATTCTTGTTGCTGCCATTGGAACTGCTCGCATGGCATGCAAGGTTTCAAAGGAGAATTCTTCTGGAGGAAGCAGCTGGAATGGATTCTTCAGCATCAGAATCCTCAAAATTAGACCTCTGGCTGGTCAGTAATGTCTGATTCATCTGCAGAATCATCAGAGGACACTTAGGTCTCTTATCTGGGGCTGAGAGGCCCTGTCTGGGTGAGGTTGAGATCCTCTAATTAAAGAAATCAGGCCTGGATGAGGGTGGTTTAACAGGCACTGATTTGGTAGACTTGGCTGCTTTAGCCCTGGCGAAGGCCTTAATGGACATGGCTGCTGGAGGCCTAGCAGCACCACGTGCTGGGGTAGAGACATCCAGGGAATGGTGTCTGATAAGTCAGTGGGTAAAGTTTCAGAGGCATTCAGAATTGTAGCAGGGGCCTCAAGTGTAGACTAGATCAGTCGGTCTTAACCGAAAAACTGTTCTGCAACTCCGACCGGTTGAAGGAAGCACAGGCGAACAGGCTGCTACGTCGTGGGCTGGGCCTAAACAAGGCAGACAGTAAGAATGGAAATCTTTATGAGGTATTTGTTTCCCACAGGTTAAACAATTATTAACTTTTTCTGACATCGGCTGAGGCAAGAAAGAGTCGAAAAATCTCTGGATCCGACCGACCAACAGCTTCCAAGAAAGACTGGGGAAAAACAGAGATGACGTCGGATGAAGCGACATCAGCGAAGCGGACCCGGACTTTGGAATCCGACAGGACAACCCAGCTGTTATGACTGCAGATGCATCCATGAAGGACATCTGGGCAACTACAAGGAAAGGGAGGAACTTCCTCACCCCCACTGGCTATTGTCTAATGTAAACAGGAGTTAAACCCATCCCACTAATCCAATTTTGAAGATACTGAAGGAGATAAACCCCATCCCATTTTGCTGTATTTACTGTTGCTGTGAGCATCCTTTTTACATTGCTGCAAAATAGCTGTCTACCTGTATACAATGTGTGTTTATTTGTGCATGTGTGTGTATGGGGGGGGAGGAGGGGGAGTGATGCATATTTTAACATTTTACTGCATGCGTATCATTTTATTCTGCAGTAAAATGCGGCTCTTTTATATACAGTGTGACAATGTGAGCACAAAACTGGTGTAGTTTTAGAAGTTATTAAATCCACAAACTGTATATTTTTACTGATTTATAAATAATTACACTAAATGGTTCATAAGCACTTATTAAGCTATTGAACTGTGAGGATCTTAAGAAGCCTAGCCTTACATTCCCATGGTAGTTTTTGGTCCTTATATTGTGCATATGAACAACCAAGATTTTTTTTTTTTTTTTGGGGGGGGGGGGTAATTTTACTCTCCTATACATTTCAACACATTACTTGCATTATGGGGTGAAAAACATCAGAGGTAGTAGCACTGAGCCATAGTAAGGAAGGTTTACATGTACAGATTCCCGAGAGTAAAATGAACAATGGATATCACAAAATAAACCATCAAAATAGCTAAGCAGGGGGTGGGGTGGGTGGAACGGAGATGCTTCAAAATAGTGTTGAAAAATACACAACAGCAGACTCACCAATGTGGCTGACTGGAAGAGATGTTTTAGAAAGAATGACCACTGTTCACACTAGTACAAATGTTATCTCCAAGTCTTGACAGATACCAGACTGATTAGAGAGGACATGGCTGTGAAGCTTTGAGTTACTTTATTCTTACTTCTCTGCTTTTGCCTGTGTACTCAATATCCTCAGACAATATTTGCCAAATGCATATACTGAACAAACTAATCTAAATTAATAGGATATCTTTTTATTCTTTAGGTGGTAAAACAAAACACTCAAGTAGGGTTCTGACAGTCACACAGAATCCAGACTTCACTTACAGAGGATTATGCAACTGAAACTGAAATCTAGTTATATTTCATCACTTCTACTCAGTAGATGGAAAACCCATTTCCTGCTTACTATGCTTCCTCTTCTCCAGACTCATGGTAGTATGAGGGTTATCACTGCATGTTTCCTCTACATGATTTCAATGCATAAGCAAAAAAAAAAAAAAAAAAAAATCAAGAATCCCACAGAAAAGGCACTATCTGGCCCCAGAAGTCTGCTTTCGCATCTCCTTTCTGACAAGAAACAAAACTGGGACTTGTTATAATATCTTGCCTGCAAGAAATGCTTTGTTCTTCGTGTTCTAAACATCAGTACAATTTAAAATAGTTTCAGTTTACTTCTGTCTTTCTTTCAGGAATGTGCAGCAAATGCAATGTCCTGTGACATTTAGCTTTATTTCACAGAGAAACAAATGGCAAGTACAATGTATACATTTGTTTGTAACTGGAACTGTGACCACTTTACCTGCATTATGCTTTGAGGGGACCACTGTGCAACTGTGCTATTGGAAGGATCTGGAACATTAGGCCAAACATGCTTCTTGATCCTGCAAACACATTAAAAAAAATAGTGTATTCCTGAGATTCTTGCGTGCAAATAACCTACATATTTTTTTAAAATAAACTGCATTAAAGCTATACATGATAAATCAAAACTGAAAAAATAGAAAATATGATAGTGTCTATACATACTAAAAGTGATAAGGTACATTGTGGGAAGATTAAAACTGGCAGTACTAAAGGTAATATAATGTATACAAGTTCATAGGAGGATACTAGGCTAATGGCCGTAGGGCCTTTAAAATCAAACCACACAAAAATAACACTGCTGAGGGTTCACAGTGAAAGTTTCATTTAAAACTGAGTGCTTTTATCCCACAAAGGAGACTTTGTCAGAATAAAAGGTTATCAAAAAGCCATCTTTAAATAGTGATCATTCTATTGGTTAATTAAAAGTTAATTAAATAATTTTACATCCCATTATTAACCTTAAAACTACATACTTAATTGCTAAAAACTCAACATTACAAATAGCGAGACAAAATGCTGCAGCATTTCGACCTTATAAAAGCAGACGTAACACATGACATCCTTACTACAATTATAACTTATTAGCCATTGTATTCAAAGCTGGTGCTATGGATACATGCTCATTCAGCACTGATTTAGAAGTAGCTCTAACTTAAGCTGCCACATAAGTTCTATTACTGAGCCATCTTTCCAGTCACCCCCTCTGGGGTTAACATTCATTTTTTTCTAATATACCAAAAGATAACTTTTTAAAGTTGGTACAATCAATTGAATGTTTATAAAGGGCTCTATTTCCTTTACAGTTGGTAATGTCATAAAGGTGTTTATAAATGAGCATTTTCAGTGTGCGCTCTGTTATACCAATGTAGAATGCTGAACAACCTTCACACTTTGTCAAGTAAACAACTCTTGGGGTAAAGCAGTTCCCCTTTCTGAAATATAGCTTTCATTTTCATGATGTTGTCAAGTTCAAGGGTTTGTTCCTTTGTTATTAAACTACACTGTATACAACCACCACAAGGGATGGTACCCCTGTCGTCTGATGACAACTGAGACTTTTCGTTCTCAAAAAGTTTAAAATTGGATGCAGTCTTCATGATAAAAATAGGTTCAATCCCCACTATATTATGTATGTCAGAATTAACTTAAAATATTCCAGTTTTTCTTAACCATTGCTCTCGTCTCTTTAGAAAATTGGTTATGCTGGATAAAGAAAGCTCTTTTCATATTTGACCCCTCTTTCCTCCAATTGTGGTTTGTCCATACCTATACCCAATAGAGGTTTATATTTAGCACTTCTTTAATCAAGTCACTGACCAGGTTCTCAGGATAACCCCCAACTACAGACATCTCTAAGCTTAACCAATTCATCCCAGGCTTCCTCATACTGAGATGTCATCCTTGCTGCCCTGATTGTCTGACCTTTTACTAGGCTTTTCTTTTGTGAAAAAGGGTGGCAACTGGTAAAACGTAGGTAAGAATTACAAAATGTCTTTCTATACACATTTGGCTTATATGGGATATAAGGGTATCTAAGTAGTTTATCCTCTCTTTGTTCCAGGTGTATGTACATTTAAAAAAAAAACAGTGGTGTTGTTCAGATATTCAACAAATAAATGAATCTCCGCTTCTGTACCATCCCATAAAATAAAAGATATCATCAAGTAACCTTAAATATAACTAGAGATCCTGAGGTTAAACAGTTCCAAGTGGTTCCACTAGGCCTTGTTTTAGACTATTTAGTAAGCAGCATAGTATGTTATCTGGACCCACACAGTCTGTGTTTTTGCCTTTGGAAAGCGCAGATATGACCTGCTCTTTGGAGATACTAGGTAAAGGACTGAGTCAGGTATGCTTTGGGGTATGACTGGTGGGGACAGGAGGGTGAAGTTTGCACCAAATCTTATATTATTACCCTTAGCTCGGGATGCTAATTTAGCTCCATGACTAGCTTTAGAGGACTTTACATGATAACGGATTTGCTTGTTTAAGCTATGCAGGGTATTTTTCTTCTGTGGAGTAAGTTCCCTCTTGTTCTTAGACATCAGTTTCTTCCTTTTGTTATACAACCTGTTTATACTTGAGGTCCACCAGGGTGGCAGTTTTTTTCGGAAGGACCTGGTTTTGATCTGGTCAGGTACAGCAGAGTCTATGCAATTGTTTAGGTGGTTATACTGTTTACTCCTTTGCAAAGAAGTCATTGTTGGCTATGGTAGCACGGGGTTTGAAGCTTTTTATACCATTACCCAGTGGGCTGTAGGTTGCGTTGGAGAAATTTTTCAGCTCTTTTGCTCCTTTGGGGGTATCAGGACTGATCATTACTTCGAATGAGACAGGCTTATGGTCTGACATTACCAGGGAGGGGAACACACAAGTGGTAGTGCAGTGACTCACCATGTTGGTGAGTACTAAGACATTTCAGTCTCTTGTGGGGGTGCAGACTAGCTGTTCCAGGGCATTTGGTTCTGTACTGAGAAGGGGCCAATGTTTCTCAATGATCCATATGATGTCCTTGCAATTACTGGTATAATGTAAAGTCATACCTAATGGACATTTCATGGTACCATTCTTCTCAACTATATCAAGATGCGTATGATCTTTTCTTCACACTACAGAATTGATGATAAAAGATATAGTCGGGTATTCTCCCTCCTTTTGTTTTAGAAACAAGACGATTATAAGGATGTTATGTTATCCGAACTGTAAGATAGACACTACAGATACTACATCCATTGGTACTAAACCTTGTACTATGTGTAATTACTGTGGATATATTAATAATGCTTCCCACTTTATACATCTAGACACCGGACATATATATAATTTTAATATTGCAGCAGATTGCAACACCAATAAATGTTCTACATCTTGCGGTGTGTGAATTGTGTCAGACATTTTACCTAAGCAAAACAAACAGAACTTTAAGACACTGGATCGGAGAGCCCATTTATAACATCAGACCGAACTGCCCAAAAATGCTTTAGCATTGTGACACCCGTGCCCTGACCCAGCAATCAAGGAGCCTCAATCCTCATCACTAACACCAGAGAGGGCATCTCATATATGAGGAAAGGATAACAAATACACACAGTAAAGTGCCCTTGCTCTCCAGGTCCCCAATAAGACTCCCCACTGGCACAGCTATAGGATCCAGATCTCAGCCTAGCTGGGCAAGCTAAAACCTCCAGTACCCTCTCTGTCCAACCAGTGCTTCGTGTCCCTGCCCAAGTAGCTGACACACACACACTTTGAGATAAGAGTTTATACAACTTCACAGACACTCCTGGGAAAAGGCTGGCATAGGTTCTCCAGCTGTGCCCCTATTACCCAGACTATATGGTAGTAATTTCTGCCACCACCCAGATAATATTTACTAGCTACTCGAAGCCCCTTAAAAGGGTGTCCAATTATTACTCTGCAATATTATTATCCAATAGTAAGTGTGACTAAATGGTCAAGGCTTTACCAGAGGGGCTCAGGACAGGATCACTTATAAGCATGCAATGTTCTCTAGAGCTTAAATTATCTCTACACAAAACAGCCACAGTTAAAAAGGGTTTAAAAATATTTAATAATAAATACTAAAAACACAAGACAATACTACTACACACTGTGCTAGTCAAGAGTTCAGAGATCACAAAGAAATACTTAAAACAATACAGTAGGAAAGTTCTGTTATGAATACAGAAAAACACTTGTCTAATCTTTTCTAATTCCTAGATACTCCTAAGAGAAAACAGTTCTAAAATAACTTACACATACAGGGCATAAGGCAGTGCTGAGTTGGATGTTCAAGACAAAAATGATTAGAGTCTCTTCTGAGCCATAGCAATCACTCACAAACATTTCTGCTGGGCCCTCCCAGAATACATCATTCTAATTTAGTTCCCAGGCTAGCAGGCTATATTATTTAGCAAGCTAAGACCTCCTCAGGAGCAACAACATTTACAATTTTAACAGCTCCTTTTGTTATCTTGCAGCTGGTCAGAAAGCAGAGTAATAAAAATACATTTGCATGTTTAAATCTAGCAATTTAACTCTTACTTAAAACAATAGAAAGAATGTCTTCATCTAGACAGACTGGAGCCGACTTTAGATCAAAGGGTCACAACATGTTTTTACTTTAGCCAGAAGAGTGTACTGTTGTCACATTTAATACTATTTCTTTACATTTAAGACAACAAGCCTGTAGTTCAACGTTTATATTTACAAATGACAGAATTATGTACCAAATTCTATTTGGCTAGGCTAGCAGCCTTCACCCATCTCTATCCAATCTTCACAAGCATACATTTATATTTATGGTTGTTGATATTATTAGGCCAACTGATAGGAAAGAGGATATTAGAATGTGTGCTGACCAAGGAAACGGTCTGAACGATCGAATTTCATTGCAGGCCTTTCTGAAAATGAGGGAAATTGATTTAGTTGTTTTATACTGTTTTTTACTATTGTACTATTTTACAATGTTCATTTAGTTTATGGTTTATTTTAAAGTTTTATGCAAATACACTATGTTGATTGGATTATTGTTTTTAATTCTGTTCATGACTGGACAAGTGAATGTATTTAAACAAATCAGCCCGTTACTGGTCTGATGAAGCATCTATTCAAAAGCGCTAACCTTGGTCTTAAAAGTTTCCAGAATTGAATGTGGATGTCCATTGTGTCTTATTATTAAGACTGATTTTGCCAGACTAGATCGTGCATTGGTCGTACCCCATTTTGGACTGTGTTACATTGTGTAGAGGAAAAGGTCAATCCATGGGAGACAGAAGGCATTCACTACTCATGCTTTCCAGCATGGAAATCTTGTGCATAACTTTTGCAAACTGTGTTAGCGGTGATTCTGGAAATGAACAAGTCTATTTCTGACAATCTCCATCTTTCCACTAGCTTTTGGAAGATTGCTCTGATTCGGCACTTCTTGGGACTGTTGGCAACAGATTTGTTAAGGATATCTGCTGTGGTCTGAGAGTAAAGGTGACTCCCTGAGACTCAGTAATGATACAGATGTTAACTCCCAAGTGTGCACAACTAGTATTTAGTGAGTGAAAAGAGCGGATTCTGAACACAGTTATAAATGCTCACAAATCCCCGGCAGTTACTGTAAGGAGGCTTTTCTGACTTTTTTCGACCTATCCGCGGTGGTGGTGCTGCGGTAGCGCTGTTGCCTCACAGTAAGACGCTGTCCGGTTCGACTCTCAGCTAAAGCGTCTTCTGCGTGGAGACATGTGTGAATGGGTCATTAGGGCTGGCAACTCCGCACATAAAAATCAACTGCCAATCATTAGCGGACCGGAGTTCCACTGTGGCGACCCCTAATCGGGAAAAGACGAAAGACACAACAACTTTTGTGTTTCAAAATGTGTCTCCTGTCTGACTTCTGGAATGCAGTCAGTACAACAGTCGTGATCTGGATGGATAAATTCTGTTGGGTCTATGAATGAGTGGATAGAAAAGCTGATAGTTTCTGCTGTCTTTCCCTTTTTTCTTTCAGCTTTTTGAAAATTTCCTGTGTCTAGGAAACACATTAAGTAGCTACCCCTAAATATACTTTAGCAGGGGCTAAATTCTCAACCAGGCATACTGCCCAATGATGAAACTTGTTGTGGCTGCCCTTAATGCTGCATCAACAGTACCACTTCCATATCTTATAATACACCTGGCCATCTTCTAATGAATCTTCAGGGTTTAATCCCTATTTCTTATGCCAGCTCTTCTACTTGCTTCAAGAGCTCTCCTTGATATTTCACTGTGTGTGTCTGGCAAGTGATATTTCCAAAGGTGGGTGTAGCACAAACCCTTCCAGCATCTTGCCCTGTCATTTGGGAGAGTGTTGGCACCTGGTGCTACATTCAAGCTCCTAAAAACATCACTACAGCAAGGTTCCTCTAACGAATGTCTGCACAGGCAGCATACTGGACTCTATAAAAGCTGCCAGGTTTCTCCAGGGCCAGATGTAGTGAATCTGGCTCCAATGGTGCTGCCATAAAGGCATCTTCAAAGGCCTCAAATGCTGGTGTTATAGCAGAATGATTAAGACACATGCTGACCTAGTAGGTCCTGGTAACTTTTCTTTCATCTTGATCACCTCCTTGGACTATCTGAAACGTTCCTTCATGAAATGGAGAATCAACACTATGATGCCTGAAATGAAGAGTTGGGTGAAGGCCAGATGTGAGTTTTGCCACACAACAAAGAGTGGTCAATTTTTTTGAAGTTTTGCTTGGCAAAGCTATGCTGAGAAAGTGTGGAGAAACTTGTAGGAGGCATAGGAGTTTGTAAGGCTTAATGCCCACACAGCCAAGATTCCATGGAAGGGGAGTGGCATAAAGCCATTGAGCTGACTATGAGGGCCTTCTAATAAGAGACACTATTATCTGCAGAACTCTCTCTGGAATGGGTATTGTGTGCTGTGATAATCAGAAGACCAATTTAGTTGTAGCAGACAGAGTCACTGTTTCTTTGCAGATGTTGGATTTGGTAACTTTGGAGAAAGCGGCCTCCATGCCTGGCATATCCTGCAATGTAGTACTCAACCTGGTAGGATGTGCTGGTTTACCATGGTGTAAGTAGCAGAAACGGATGCAGTGGCTTATCCACTTTGAAATTGTCTGCTTTGAGACAGCCTTTCCTTCTGATCCTGCAGCATATGACACTAGTAATTGCTCAGTTTTTCTTAGAGCTTTTGTCCTGCTCAAGCAGAATCTTAGCTGTCTGTGTACATCCAAGGAATGCAAAATTCTCTCCCCTTTGTTCTGTGGATTTGGAAAAAAAGTTGGTAGATGAATTGTTTGGTTAAGAGCCACACTGGAAGCCACCTTAAGCATAAAAGTAGGATTTGTCCTCACAGACACCCTGACTGGGTAAAATATGATAAAAGGCTCTACAGCCATGAGGGCCTGTAGCTCTGAAACCCTTCTTGCTGAAGTAATTGCTAGCAGCAGAGCTGTCTTCCATGATAAGAACTTTATATCGGCGGTAGCGGCTGGTTCAAATGGAGGCAGGGTGAGCTTTTCCAACACATAATTGAGGTTCCATGCATGTAATGGTGATCTTCTAGGAGGCCTTAGGTTTTTGGCTCCTCTAAGATACTGCTTTAGTAAAGGATGAGAAAAGATTGGTGGCTCTGTATTGTAATGAGCCAAAATGGCAGAGGCATGGATTTTGATTGCTGAGAAAGATAGGCCATTGTCAAGCATCTCAGTTAAGTATTGTAATATCTGAGGAATATGTGGTTCTGCTGTATCAGTTCCTTGTGCTCGATTCCAAGCACAGAATCTCTTCCATTTGTCAGCATACGATTTTCTAGTACTAGGCCTTCTGGCTTCCAAAATGACATCCATCACAGCTTTACTGAGAGGTGTCGTTCGTATGATTAGCCATGCTGCCAGGGTCACAGTCTGTAGTTGATTGTGCAAGATCTGACTGTTTTGCTGGGACAGTAGTTGTAGTCTTTGAGGCAAGGTCCAAGCTGGGTATCGAGACAAATTCCTTAGGACTGGGTACCAGTACTGGCGGGGCCAGTCTGGGGCAATTAATATCATCTTTGGCTTCTCTTGTCTGACTTTTAGGAGGACCTTGGGTAGAAGAGGCAGAGGAGGAAAGGTGTAAATTGACAGTTTTTTCCAACTGAAGGATAGGGCGTCCACTTTCCATGCTTGTCTGTGAGAAGTCCCTGAGCAGAATCTTTTCAATTGATAATTTTGAGAGGAGGCAAATAGATCTATGTCTGGGCTCCCCCATTTCTCGGTTATCATGCTGAATACTTGTGGATTTAGTTTCCACTCATGAGGATCCATAAGGTTTCTGCTTAAATTGTCTGCCAGAGTGTTCTGTTTTCCTGGCAGGAACTGAGCTTGAAGATTTGGTAGGTCAAAGCTGTGTCCCACAGTGCCATTGCTAATCTGCAAAGGGGGTATGAGTGTGTGCCCCCTTGCTTGCTTATATACCACATGACTGTGGTGTTGTCCGTCTTTATCAGTAGTTGTCCTGGATGAAGTAAGTCCTTGAAGGCTGTTAGGGCATTTTGAACAGCTAGCATCTCTTTCTGGTTGATATGTAGATGCATTTGATTTGGTGTCCATATGCCCTGAATGTATCTTCTTGCCATGTGGGCCCCCCAGGCATAATCTGATGTGTCTGTTGTTAAGGTTTGGCTGGCAGGGGTAGAGTGAACGGACATCCCATGTTTTGGTGACAGGCCTTTGCCCACCATAGAAATTCCTGTTGCAGGCAGGGGATGAGAGGAATCATTGTTTCCAGACTGTGTGAATGTTGACTCCATAACCTTTTTAGGTACCATTGAAGTTTCCTCATATGCAGTCTTGCATATGGAATTAGTAAGATGCAGGATGCCATGAAGCCCACAGCCTGCAGAATTTGTCTTGCAGAAGACTGGGTTTTTGTTGCCATTAGTTTGAAGTAAGTAGTCAGTTGCCTTTGTTTGTCTGGTGTGAGGTAAGCCATCTGGGCAGTTGTATGCAATTTGCACCCAGGAATGTTATCTTTTGAGAGGGTACCAGTTGTGATTTCTTTTGGTTTATTGTGTACCCTAGGCATGCTAGAAGCCTTTTCACAAACGCCAGGTGTCATAGAAGAGTGTCCTTGTTCTCTGCTTGAATTAGACAGTCATCCAAGTAAGGATATATCTGAATACTTCTTTGTCTGCAAAATGCAATTACTGGTGCCAGGCACTTTGTAAAGACCCTGGGCGCAGTAGATAAGCCAAAGGGCAGTGCAAAGAATTGGTAATGCATTAAGCCAGCCTTGAATCTGAGGTATCTTCTGCACAACTGTCTTACTGGGACATGCAGGTATGCCTCTTTTAAGTCTAAAGTCACCAGCCAAGCATTCTTGCCCAGCATGGGCAGAAGCTGTTGCAAAGTGAGCATTTTGAATTTTGGAATGTCCAGGTATGTGTTCAAAATCGATAAATCCAGTATTGGCTGCAAGGTCTTGTCCTTTCTGGGTACCACGAACAGCCTTGAGTAAAAACCTTGTCCTTTTTCCTGTTCTGGTACTGTCTGAATGGCCCCCATATCCATGAGGGACGTAACCTGTTTCTGTGCCTCTGCGCATTGGTTTTTGGCAGGTCTGGCCAACCATTTGTCATTGGCAGAGTGTGGAAATGGAATCTGTATCCCTGTGATATGATGTTCAGTACCCACTTGTCCTGGATTATTAACTGCCAATGTTGAGCAAAAAGTGCTAATTGTCCCCCTATGGGTGCTGCCAAAAGATACGTGCTTGGTGTAGGCAGAGGGAAGTCATTGGGATTGCTTTCTGTAGGTTTGCGCTTTATCTCCTCCAGATTTGGAGGTGGATGCGCCCCATTGCTTTGACCGGTATGAGTCTTGAGGCTGGTACCTGGAACACTTAGGGCATCTGGATTTGTCCCTTTGAGCTCTGTCTGACATAGGAAATTACCAATTTTTTGTAGGTCAGTGTCTACTGAATCTAGGTGGCTGCACTTGTAAGAAATCTTTAACAATTTGCATAGACTTAGCTTTGTCTTCCATTTTCTTTAAAACCTCTTCTGCCTTAATACCAAACAGAGAATCATGTTGTAAAGGTGTATCTAGCAATTTAGCTTTAACGTGATCAGGCAAATTTTGTTCCTTTAACCAGGCATGCCTCCTAATCACAGATCCAGTAACTGTGGCCCTGCAGGAGGCCTCTAAAGAATCAAAAACACATTGCAAAGTATGCTTTCCAACTTGTTCAGCTGCATGCAATAATTCCTGCAATTCCTTATTTTCTGCACATTCTGAAATCAACATCATTTTCTGTTTCAGCAATCCCATAACATGTTGTTGGTACTTAAGCATATGAAATTGACAGTTTAAGGCCCTAATTGCCAAGGTTACAGATGTATAAACCTTGTTTCCCCCCATCTGTCCAGCGCCCTTGAATCTCTGTCGGAGGGGGTAGGGTTTTTTGCTGTTGATGCCTTAACTCCCTTTGGACCCTGTGAAATAGTTTCAGGATCAGCAGCAGGGTTTCTAAATAAAAATTTATGAGAGTCAGGGACCCTGTAATACCTGTCAGGCTTACTGGGAGCTGGAGGTAAAGAGTCAAGGGTCAGGCCTGACTCCGAAAAAACATCATCCACAATGTCTAACACAGGCTAAAGGCTTGTGCTGAGGGAGAAGGAGGAAATCCCTGAGCCTCTTTTTTGATTCTGAGAAGTCTTGACTCAAAGTATGCAATGTTTCACCAAATGAATAATCCTTAGGAGGAGATGGAGATGGAATAGACTCCTCAGCATCAAAATCCTCATAGGGAGGTAAAGATAATTCCTGATCAGAAGAGGAATCAGAAGAAATAAAAACCTGATCTGAAGATTCATAGTCAGTGTCTTGCCTAGGCCTCTTATCTGGAGGGGAATGGGTACCCCTGATCAAGGTAATAAGGTCTTCAGCCATTTTGATTATCTGTTTTTTAGGCATAGAGGCCTGTTCACGTGGCTCAGGCATCGTTTTTTAGTTTCAGAAGGTGTTCTTGCCTTTGGTTTTGCAGCTTTCATCGGTTTGATATAAAAATGTTGAGGTCTGAATACACCCTCAGAAGCCGGTGCCTGCTCAGCGGCTACGGACCCATCAGAGGGAGATACATCCGTCGGTCCAATACCTTGAGTATCTTGAGGCATGCCGGACTCCACATGGGTGTCGGTAGAGGCCTGCGACTCGAAGGTAGTGGGTATCAGGGGCTGAGAAAGCGCCTCACTGAGTACCGGTGAACCGGCGACTGGCGTAGGAGAAGCTTCGTCAGTTTCGTATCTCGACTGCCTTTCTCTGTCCTTTTCTTTGTATTTTTTATGTACTCCGGTAGTCGGATTGCTATCCAACAACTTCTCTGGGTAGTTAAATCTGTTTCCAAAATACTTGGATGCAAAAATATACTGACGCTTATTAGTGCGTTGGTTAAATCTAGCACAAAACCGACAGCCAGGCACATTGTGATCAGGGCCTAGGCAAGGAATACAGTATAAATGGAAATCCTTATGAGGTATTTGCTTCCCACAAGGAATACAATTATTAACTTTTTCTGAAATCGGTAAAAAGCAAGAAAAAATTTCCCCAACGGGGTACTTAGCTTTACTGAAGACTTCGGTTCTGAAACTCAAACGCGAATATTTCAGTAGTCGGCCGACCGGCACTTGTGAAATGCTTCTGCTTTGGGCACTGTGCGGCAAGAAAGACTGAAGAAAATGGCATCGGCTGCATGTTTTATACCCCTGACGACCTGACGTCATGGAAGAGAAGACAGCAATCGACGCAAGACCCAAGACTTTGTAATTTAGGCTGACTGAGGGCAACCTGCCAGCAGATTACCCAAATGTAATGACTGCAACAGTGAAACACGAAGAACATCAGCATCAATCTGCTCAACTGTGTATATTATAGCACTTTCAACACCACATATGAAGTTGGCATATTCAGGCATAACCCAGGTTGGTTAGTGCAAGACAGCTTTTCTTCTCTGTAAGCAGCTTAAATCAGGAAAAGACTCCGATTCAGGAACACAAAAGTTCCTTGCGTCCAGAAATGAAACAATACTGGGGCCAAACATTTCATAAATAACCTCAGTGCAGTGAAGAGACCAAAGGGCAAAAGAGGTGACATGAAAATACACTAGGTCTACCACGAGTCTTAGAAACTCTGCTGTTTGTGGATCAGGATGTGGAAATAAGCACCTAACAGATCCAAAGTGACTGACAGCACCTTTGGTAGGATTAGGAGGAGGGCCTGAAGCGTCAGCATTTGCAAACTGGTCCCCTTCAGGGATTTGTTCAGCCTTGATAAATCTAGGATGGTTTGCCAGTTACTACCTTTCTGGTAAAAGGAGATCCTAGAATGACATCTATTTCCTTGTTCTTCTGATGGGACCCTTTTTATTGCTCTATATTTCAATAACTAGGTAGGGATACTTCCACATAGACTGAAGGAATGGAAGACATCAGGAATGGAGGAAAAGTCTTGAATTGTGTTTTGGAGCTTGAGGACAAGCCAGTTACTTTTGAAATTGGAGGCTGTCTCCTCACAGGATACGTGATGGGAGACTTTGGGGTATGTCAGAATGTTTTGTGGATTTTTAGTCAGTACCTTTTTTATTGCAAGAAAAAAAAATTATACCTCAACTGCCTACCTTGCTGCCTATCCCTGCCCCTGCCATCTTTGGAAGCTATGTATGCTATCAAAGCACTGCTTTGTTTACACTACAAACAACCTAAAGCTCTGCCCTGGGTTATTTTCCACATGCCACATGGAACAAACAGCTAAATGAAGTAACTGACCTCAGCAGCTTTCAAAACAACAACAAAGTAAATCTGCTGGAGGAAGCCATTTGTACTTCATGTTCATCCTCATTCTACTGTCCTACTCATAAAGTGCACCACTTGCATATAACCACAGAACTGCCCTACAAGTGCATCTTGTATTGTTCTACTTTAATGTACACAACTGTGTTGTTTTACTTACTGCTCTTTGAAACCTGGGTTATGACTGAAAAGAGAGTTAGCAGACCAGTTCACCAGCAAAAAAATCACTCAAAAAACAATTAAGTACTCACCATAACGTTCAGCCTGTGTTACCTGTCTTCATTTATCCTTGACAGATGGGTTTGGTTCAGATAATGGAACAGACTCACCTGTTAGTACTGTATAGAAACATATATACATTTATATATACATATAGAAAACAAACCAGATGGAAGCCTTATCTACTGTGCTTGAATAATCATAATAGTTCAAGGGTATATGATCCACTCCACCAAAAATTCTTTGAGGTCAGAGGATGGAGGGAGGGAAGTCAAGGATAAATGAAGATAAACAACACAGATGGAACATTACTGTGAGTACATTACTTCTTTAACTGAGGCTGCCAATCTTCATTGTATCCTTGACAGATGGGACTTTGTCTCCAACTACCTAAAAATCTTGGGTGGACTCTCGGAAGAATATTCCTGAGCACCATCGAGCCAAAGGATGATTTTTCCCTAAAGACCAAGTCCAGTTTGTAATGATAATGAATAATAAAAGTATGGAGAGAAGCCCAAGTAGCTGCTGCACATACGTCATCCACTGAAGCTCTAGATTAGAAGACTGCTGAAGTGGCTATAGACCTTGTAGAATGTGCTTTGATGGGCTTAGGCAAGGTTAATTTATTCTCATTAAAATGAATGAAATGCAATCGTTCAACCAGTTTGAGCGAGTAATTTTGCTGACTGCTTTTCCCAACTTTGTACCGGAAAAAGAAACAGTTGACTTGAATGTTTATGTCTTTAGTTCTGTGAAGTTAGAAATGTTAGTTGTCTATGGATGTCTGGTAAATGTAAGGCATATTCTCCTTTGTTGGACTGATTTGGGAAGAAAACTGGTAAATTAATCATCTGATTAATGTTAGCCTCTGGTACTACCTTGGGTAGAGGGGTTTGCATGTTAAGAGACCCTGTCCTTATGGAAATATCAGATAAGGAGGTTCAGACGATAAGGCCAGGATCGCTGACATCCTCCTGGAGGAAGTAATGGCTACCAAAAACACAGTGTCTTCCAAGATAAAAACTTCAGATCACATTCCGCACAGGGTTCGAAGGGGGAATGTATTACGGCCTGTAGTATTAAGTTCAGGTCCCAAGGAGGAGTGGGATCTTTGAATGGGGGTTTTAACAAAAGTGTGCTTCTTAAGAACAATTTACAAAGTCTATGAGAGGCAAAAGAACGTTCTTCCACACCATCGTGAAAGTTAGAGATTGCAACCAACTGTAATCTGATGGTGGAAGGAGAAGCTCCAACATTGAACAGAGAGACTAAAAATTCAAAAATATGCCGTATGGAAGCAGAAAAAGGGATCAATTTGCTTTTTATGGACCCAGATTGTAAATCTCTTCCACTTACTGGAGTACAGTTTTCAAGTGGAAGGTTTATAAACAGACAAGAGGATATGGCATACTGGAGAGGAAATATTAGGACTCCTGTCAAATAACTGAATTGGAGGAACCACAAAGTTCATAGGTGTGCACTAGGCTAATGGCCCTAGAGCCTTTACAAGCCTAACCCCAAAAAATTGCCCAGGCACCATGCTACCCGATGTTAGTTCACAGTGCCCCTATCCAGTAGGTCAACTGGAGTGATCCCTGGGGTGAATTTTCTGTTACCCATCCACTTGTCAAGATTTATCATGAAGACAGCCAGCGAGGTGCTCTGCTTGACATGATTGAGAAGCTTATTCCAGAGTATGGGCAGTCTTTGGGAGATGAACCTCTCCCTCCAGCATGTTCCGTAAATTGTGGTAAGCGTGGGAGGATTGGGATTTCTTTAGGTGTAGCATTTCAAGTAGGGCTGGGTAAGACATGGCTTTGTAAGTCGAGCAGAGATCACCTCTAAGTAGATGATAAGAGACTAAGAACAGCTGAAGTTTCTTGAGTCTGTCCATGTACGACGTGTTTAAAATCTAAGATCCTTTTTGTGAGGTACTTTTGTGGCCTCTCCAGCTGTTGTAGGTGTCTGGTCAGGTACATGCCAAACAGGGCATTATATTCGATGACTGGTCTAATGAGGGATGAGTAGAGAGGGATTAAAGTTGGCACTAAATCAATCTGTTGGCCAGTATGTTGGCTATGTCTGTTGGCTCAGTTTAGGAAGTGCCATTGTGCAATAACTCAGAGCAAATCTGGGTATTGTCTTGGAAGTTTTTGATACAGCTATAGAAGGCTTTGTGGTTGTTTTTGGTGTCAGCTGAAATTCTGCCTTCATAGCTGGCTTTAGAGGATTTGATAAGGAGGATCTCAGCTTTTTGTTGAGACTGACAAGGGAGGTTTTCCAGTCTTGTGAGTTCATTTTTCTGCAACAGTTTCTTCCTTCTGTTGTAGAGTTTACTGATGGCTGGGGACCACCAGATTGGCTTTTTTTTTGGAGAAGAGTGTCTTAGTTCTATTTGGTATGGCAAAGTCCATGCATTTGTGTATGTTCTCGTACAGTGCACTGGTATATGATTTGGCAGTCATGCAGCTATTTTCCATTGGCATGGGTGCTGAGAAGTTAGCCACCTCTGTTTTTAGGAGCCCAAAGTTGGCTTTAGAGAAGTTTTTCACGGTGGTCACCATAGCGGGGGGTGTAGGTGAGATGGAGATTTCCATGGTGATCAGTTTGTGGTCGGATTTAACCAGGGAGGAATTGACTTTAAGTGTGGTGCAATGGTCTCCCATGTTGGTGATAACCAGGTCAAGGATGTTACTTTCCTCTAGTGGGGGTCAGAATGAGCTGGTCTAGGGCACTGGAACTGATAAATTCCATAAAGCGTTGGGCCTGTACATTGGTACTTGAATAGTTTTCCCAGTTGATGGAAGGGTAGCTGAAGTCGCCCAGTATAAGAGTACTGGGTTGGACCTTGATAAATTCCAGGGTGCTTAGGAACTTGGAGTGAGAGTCTAGGGACATGTTTGGGGTTCTGTAGCAGGCTATGACTTGTATCGCCGTCTTACCCAGTGTTAGTTGTACCTGAAGTATCTCGGATACATTATGCTGGGCTACCAGTCTAGAGGTGTGTGTATCCTTTAAGAATATGGAGACACCACCGCCTTTGGAGCTTCCGGCTGTATTCTGGGGCCGAAAGGTATGGAATGAGGTGTAGCCCGGGAGCGTAGGGATGTTTTCTACCTCCTTAAACCAGGTTTCCATTACAGCACAGATGTCGACATTCTCCATTTTGAGGAGAGCTTCAAGCGAGTGCATCTTGAGATTTAGACTTCTAGCATTGAGCAGCATGACCCTCAGATTGCATTTGCTTGTAGCTGTTATGGTGGAATTTTGGTCTTTGGAACACTGCCTAAAAAAAGGCACTTCAGGGGTGGCAAGAGTCTTAGCCAGTACCCACAATCCCAGGGGTGACAGACGCAGGCTGTCTCTGGCAAAGCATCGAGGTCTGTCGATCATGTCATCCCAGGCAGACAGACACTTGATCCCCTTAGAATGACACCAGAAACTTAGTCAATTGTTGAAGTCAATCATTTTCTGCTCGTACTGTGGTATCATTCTGGGTGATGGTACATTACTGCTCAGGGCTAGGTCATACCTGCCTGGGCCACATAACCCCAGAGTTCCATCACATCTCTTTTCATGTAGCCCAGGGAGGAACGTCTCAGTTCATTCACATCCACATGGACAATGACTTGAGTCATATTTGTACTTGTGGAATGACCTGAGTGCATGTGTTATGTGACGGATCCTGGCACCTAATAGACAACTGTCACCTTCTTCTTGTTCAACCTAGTGAGTGGGACATCAGTGTAGCTTGAGGTTCAAAATGTTTGGGTGAACAAGACCGTCGAAGGGACAGACGTTCTGGCATTGGGTCCAGAATCCAAGGTTGTCAAATCAGATAAGGCCAAAGAAAAGAGAACCAAATCTATCAAGGCCAAAAGGGTGCAATGAGGATTACTGTGTTTTTCAACCAGAGGGCTTTCTGTAAAAATTCTGAAATTAGAGGTATTGGGTAAATGCATACAGGAGACAGGAGGGCCACTTGTGGAGGAGAGGATCTCCGGGTGACTTCCCTGGAGGGGGAAAAAGGGCAAAGTAATTGCTGCACTTGTTGTTTTGGGGAGACACAAACAGGATGCAACTAGGTTGACCCCAATACCGAAATACCAATTTCAACACTTCTAAATTGAGAGACCACTCATGAGGCTGAAGGATGCATCTGCTCAGCTTGTCTGCAATCACACTCGAACACCCTGGAATGTACATTGCTATTACAAGGTGGTCGGAAGAGATCGCCCACTGCCAGACTCTGAGGACTTCTCAACAAAGGGGATAAGACTTGGTTCCTTCCTGCTTGTTGATGTACCAAACCAATGGCATATTGTCTGTTTGAATTGCAATAGTCCCCTGAGAAACAGCTGTCTGAAAGGCCTGCAACTCAAGAAGCACCAGTCTTATCTTCAGGTCATTGATGTGCAAGCTGGCGTCTAACGGGGTCCAAGTGCCTTGGACCGTCTTGCCCAGATAATTCCCCTCCCACACCATCTGGAAGGTGTCTGTGGTCACCATGGCTGCAGGCTTTGGAAGAACAAAGGGACAACCATGGAGAATTTGTTCGGAATGTATCCAGCAAAGAAAACCCATTTTGCAACAACTGGTGTTCAGGACTTGATCTGACAGTGGTTGGTGAAGGATAGACCACTGGAAAGCTAGTAGCCAATGTAGCATTCTCATATGCAACCTGGCTAATTGTACTAGAGTTATAGAAGCTGCCATCGACCCCAGAGTTTGCAAGGCTAGTTGAGCCGGAACCACCTTTCTGTGGATTACCTTTTGCACTTGTACCACTATTCTCTAATGTCTTTCTGGAGAATGGGATGCTACTGTTATTTGAGTATTCAGAACTGCCCCGATTAATTCCAAATTTTGTGTTGGAGTTAAATGAGACTTTTCTAGATTTACCGTAATCCCCAAGTGGGCACAGATGTCAAAGGTGTAGTCTCTGGCTACCATTAACTGAAGCTTGGTCGAAGCAGTTATGAGCCAGTCGTCCAAATACAGAAACATTCGGAATCCTTGTAGTCTCAAGTGAGCTGCTACTACTGCCATACATTTGGTGAACGTCCTGGGGGCTGTGATGAGACCAAAAGGCAGTTCTCTGAAACGGTAATGACTGGCTCCCACCCGGAAGTGGAGGAACCTTCTGGAGCACCTGTCCAACTTTATATGGTAATATGCATCCTGAAGGTCTACTGAGCATATCCAGTAGTCCTTCTGCAGAAAGGGAAGAATAGCCAGTACAGGACCATCGGAACTTTGTTTGCCAAACAGATGTGTTTGGCACACTGAGATCTAAAATGGGTCTCCAGTCCCCTGTCTTTTTTGGCACTAAAATGAATCTTGAGTAGGTTCTCGATCTTTTAGTCTGGCAGGACTTCTTGGATGACTCTCTTGTCCAGCAGTTTTTGAATTTCTTGCACAGCTGAATCCCTCTAATTGGGTGGAACATACAGGATTTTCATGTGTACAGGGGAGGATGAGAAAAGGGAATGCTATAGCCTCTGGATATGATCTGCTGCACCCAGGAATCTGGCATTATGTTTAGCCAGGTGTTTAAGTGCAAGGACAAGCATCCCCCGACTGCTTTCAATCGAGCCTCCCTTCAGTAAAACTGAAAGGTCTTCCCTGGAAAGGAATCTATGAAGCCCTGGTTTTGCGGACCACCTCTGCCACAAGGACAGCTTCTTCCATTTTAGTTCCCCCCTCTGCCCCTGGGAACTCACTCCACGTGTGTCTTGAAAAGATCCTTGGGATATCTTGAACCAAATTCCACCACTCCTCTGTTTCCTAGAAAAGGCCTTTGGGGGGGGGGTGGAGAAATATATGCTCACAGCAGAAAGGGTCTTACCACCCTTCTCACACATGGATAAAGTCTCTCTTACTTTTGGGCCAAACAAGGATGTACTGTCAAAAGGAGGATTAACAAAAGAAGACTTGAATGGTTCCGCAAAATCACACAGGTGCATCCATACATGTCTCCTTATAGCTACGCCTGTACCCACTGCTCTGAACATCCCCTCGGCTATATGGGCAAGCAGTCTCATGGACAAATTGTACACAGACTCCAGGGTGGCTAACTGGTAAGCCACTTTCTCTTGGACTCCTAAAGCTACAGCTCCCGCCAGGGTGTCTGACAATTCCTTAATAAGATCCCACTGGAGTCTGGTGCCAAAAAATTCAGGGAATTATGGCGAAGGTCGATGAAGCGCTGACCCGCCTTCCCAAATCTGTCCATAGCCCGAGACTCCCTGTTGGGCGGATGGACAGATGAACTCTCCTCAGCAAGTTCTTTTTTAGTGGTGGCCCCTACAACCATAGCATCTACAGCTAACCCCTTGGCCCAGAACTGTTTATTTTTGGGGGCAGATAGTATCTTATCAGGTCTTTTGGGAATGGTCTCGATGGTGTCTGGAGCCTTACATGCCTTTTGTGAAATTAACTGAATGAGTTCATCAGTGGGCAACATCACCCAAGTGGTAGACGGGTGGGTGCTGAATGCCTGCAGGTAAACAGATTTAGAGGAAGGGTTTTGGGACTTCCAGCCACCCATCTGTTTTAAAATTTCCAGGAGGTTTCCAAATGAGACATCTTCAGGAGGTGATCATGGGGACCCTTCACCCTCATTGAAACCTGTGCCCTCTAAGTCTGATTCCTGGGGAGAATCCAAGTGCTTCCTCGTGCACTTTTTATGAGGGACCTCCTCAGGGGTATAATCTGGGGAGGTATCAGAAGATGACAGTACTTGAGCCTGTGACACCTGAGGTTTCAGCACCCGCTATCCCAGTGTAGAGACAGGAGGAATAAATGAACTAGAGTGGGGGGGGACCTGTTCCGAGGGGGAAGGCGCCGACTGAGTCTCTGCCTCGAAGGCTGGTCCCCATGAAGAGGAAGGGAGCCCAGAACTGAGATAGACTATCTCGGAACAAGGGTCACTCTCTGCTCCGAAGTACGGACCCTTGGGACAGAAGCCAGAACTGAACTAAACTGCGCTGAAGCTCCGAGAAGCAGGGACGGCTCTGAAAAACCTGGAGTTGAGATCTACCCCCCCCTCCCCCCCCGAACTGACAGGGTAGCTTATGGCTCCGAGAGGTCTCCGGTTCAGAAATAACCAATGAGCTCAGAGTAACCACCTGCTCCGAAGAAGCGAACTCCGGAGCTGATACAGTCGGTGCTAGGAGATCTGGAACAGAAGACTCTAATACCTCTGAGGAGGTTAGAGGAGGAGTAATTAGTGGTGTAAAAGTTTCAATATCAAGACCAGAGGGGGTCGGAGCCGAGAGGGGGCCTAAAAGTCCTCTAGCCCATACAATTTTATTCACTCGCCTCTCCCTGTCAAGTTCGGACAGACTTTGGTGAAGCGTTCTGATGAAGCAGAAGGGGAATTAGACCTCTGCAAAAAAGACTTCTGGAAGCTCCCCAGCAAAAGGTTCAATCGAAGGTGAGTAAGTAGTTCTAGGCCTGCAGTTCCATTGAAACTTTCAGAACAGAGGGCTTCAATTTCTTAGCTTTCGGAACTGATGAGGTTGGAACCAAGAGGCTTCTTTTCTAGTCTTTGTCCAGAGAAGATGAGAATGAAGGAGATGAGATGTCTGTTTTTGCTTTATCTACAGAAGATAAGGCTTCGCCAAAAGCTGAGGGAAATAGAGCTTTTTAGATTAGCTGATTTCGCCTTTCCACAAGAGCTCAGTGGCTAAAGGCGTGGCAAATGCTGCAGTCCTTCCTGTAAATGGTGGGGGCCTTGACAATAAAGGCATAGAGAGTAGAAATTTGACAAAGGAATTTTATGGCCACACTTCTGGCATTTTTTGAACCCGGGGCAGGGGGGGGGCTTAACCCCTCAGCCATGTCAACAAAAGAAAAGAAGCTAGCAAAGTAGTCACTTAACTATATTCTACAGAAGCAAAGGAACTAACAGAAGAAAAGTGTATTATTTTTATTATTTATATATGTAAAAATCTGTTAATCAGTTTACTGTGTAATTTAATTTAATCCTGACTTGTGCTCAGGATTAACTGTAACCTGTGGAACTTGTTTAACTTGCTTACTTATGTAATCTCTGTAAATAGTCTGTTTGTAATATGTAATGCTGGTATTATGTAATGCTGTATCTGCTTACCCTTGGAGCTTTTCTCCTCGGGCCTCCACTGAAAATGGACATGCATCCAGTTGGACTATCCCAGTCAACAAATGTAAAATAAAATTTAAAAAAAAAAAAAATATATATATATATATATATATATATATATATTTTTTTTTTTTCCAGGTTTTGCAAAGGAAAGAAAAAAAAAAGGGAAAAGTACTATCAGCAATGACAGCCGGAGAAGTACACAAGCGTGTACAGGGAATAAGAAAAAAAACTACGAGAGACAGGAGGATGGAACTGTCAACAATGACAATGGGAAATGCACAAAAGTGTAAGGGGAAAATGTATTAACAATGATACTTTACAGAATACACTAAGGTGTAAGAAGTTAAAGAAGAAGAAACTGTGAGGAAAAAAAAAAAAGGTCAAAAAATTTACCTAAACCACTAAAGCTTGAGAGCACTAGCTAGACACAACCATTTCATAAAGCGGCAAATGAGATCTGAGGTAATTGACAGAGAGGGATTCTGGGTAGAGGTGAAGCTACAGAGTTTTTGGCTGACGCGAGCTGTAGTAACGTCCGAGTTGGTAATCAGAACTGAACTCATCTGTCAAGCATAAAATGAATATTGACAACATCAGATCACACAGACTGGACTTCATTTTTGTAAAAGTCCACTGTTTTGTGAGGTAATTCCTGGTATATCTGGGGTATACTAGAGAATGACAAAGCTGCTTTCAAATTCCATCACCTTAGAGCCTCATAGGTCTACATGAGAATACTAGGCTAACTGCCCTGAAGGGCCATTTTAAGCCTAACCAATAACCCAATATCAGAATCAAACTCTATACCTTGTGTTTATGAGGTGAAGACCTTTACTATGTTAACCCAGTCCCTAAAAAATACAAAACACTGCAGATTGACCCGAAAACCACTACACCACAGAACCTTTTTTTGTCCATTTTTCTAAGGCAGACTAAGTATGCTATTTTTTGTCCAAAGGGGCATCCAATAACTGCTCTTAGACATCACTGGGCTCTGACTTCTTGAGCCAATTGTGCCTATATATGACTGATCCTATAATTATACTTTTAGTACATCCAACCACAGCATTATTCCCACACTCAGTGGCATGCTTTCCCATTATGGCGGCTAGACTAGGCAGCTTGTAAATCTTATAGATTAGTTCATAGATTAGTACTAGGCTAACTGCTCTTGCAAGCCACTTTAAGCCTAGCTAATTATCCCTTGTGAGACTCAAACCCTGCACCTTGTGTTTGTAAGGCAAACACCTTCAGCATTAGGCCACCCTCCCAATCCCATAGGGCTTCATCTGGAACACAGAGAAAACCACGGTTGGTCTTGGTTCTCTCTTTTCTAAGAAGTCTTGGGTATCTATGTGTCTATGTATTTTCTTGGGATACTCCACTTAATGTTGCCTCAAGGTTTAAAGGTTGTTCTTAAAAAGTGACCCTGGAAGGGAGCCTGATGAGACCGTCTCTACCATACATGTTATACACTACAGTTAAAGAGGTCTCTCACTTAAGCTCTTAAGTTTGAGTCCAAGGAATTCAGGTGAGGAGACTCCCCTTTACTTTAACATGGAAGAGCACTCCTGATGTTGAGGGCTGGGCTGTCTGCGGATGAAGTCTGAGGCACGATGTCATACAACACTCAGTGAATGTTCTAAAGTCAAAAGGAGTAGAGATCAGGTTGGGTACCTACAAGGCAGATGTCAAGTCCTTGAATGTCCAACCTTGGAATGATGGGACTTGGGCTCTTATGTGCAGGTACGCAACAATAATGTCAGGCATCTGTTGCTGGCACCTGGGAACGTGGACTGGGCATTTCTGCAATTTCTTTCAAAGCCTAGTTAGGGGTAAAAAGTACAGTTGTGTACACTTACTATAAATGGAGATGTTCGAGTGTATTCACTGTTGCAGTCATCACATTTGGGTTATTTGCTTGCATTTGCCCTCAGTCAGCCTGATTATCAAAGTCTTGGGTCCTGTGTCGGTTGTGGTCTCATCTTCCATGACTTCAGGTAGTCAGGGGTAAAAAGCATGCAGCCGATGCCATTACATCAGTTTTTCATGCCCCAGATGTCAGGTGCCCCCCTAATGGGAAGCAATTAAATACACATATGTGCAAGGTTATACCTCCAACAAAAAAGCAAATACGTCAAAAAGCTTTTAAGCATAGTAAAGGAGAATAGAGGTATAGCCAAAAGAAGTCAGGGGGCTGGAGGGAGGATAACCAGGACTGCAACAGTGAATACACTTGAACATCTACATTTATGCTAAGTGTACACAACTGTACTATGTTCTTTGTGTTTCACTGTTGCAGTCATCACATTTGGGTAGCTTCCCAAAGCTAAGGATGGGAGGAGGAATTTAGAAAGCATTAGGACCAGTTACAAGGCACTGCAAGATTGCAGTGGCAAAGCCAGCTCTGGATTTAAAGAAAATTGGCAAATGGTAATGCTTGGTGAAAATATGTACAGAACTCCAGGTAGCAGCTTCTAGGATGTCCCTGGTAGGGAGACCTCTGAGAAAGGCTGTAGATGTAGATGCAGCCCTGGTTGAGTGTGGTCTTATCCTCTGTGGGATAAGTTTTCCACGGTGCCTATAGCAGAAATTAATGCAATGGCCTATCCATTTAGAAATGGTTTGCTTTGAAATGGCCTTCCCCTCTGCCCCTGCAGCAAATGCCACCAGCAGTTGTTCAGATTTCCTTTGAGGTTTAGTCTTGCCCAAGTAAAATCTAAGTTGTCTGTGCACATCTAAGGAGAGCAGTATCTGCCCCCCTTTGTTCTGTGGATTAGAAAAGAAGGTTGGCAAATGAATGGACTGATTAAGAGCCACACTGGATACTACCTTGGGCATGAAGGAGGGATTGGTCCTGAGGGACACCCTGTCCGCATGAAAGATGATGAAAGGCTCCACTGCCATAAGGGCCTCTAATTTAGATACCCTTTTTGCTGAAGTGACTGCAAAAAGGAAGGCTGTTTTCCAAGAAAGGAATTTTAACTCTGCACTTGCAGCTGGCTCAAAAAGAGGTAAAGTGAGTTTTTCCAATACAAAGTTAAGATCCCAGGCTGGAGTTGGGGCTCTCCTGGGTGGTCTTAAGTTTTTGGCCCCTCTGAGGAACTGCTTGAGCAGTGGATGAGAGAAGAGGGGTGGTTCTGTGTTGTAATGAGCTGAAATGGCTGAGGCATGAATTTTGATGGAGGAGAAATAAAGGCCCTTGTGAAGCATCTCAGTTAAGTATTGAAGAATCTGAGGTAAACTGGGCTCTGCTGTGCTTATTCCTTGAGTTTGGTTCCAGGAACAGAATCTTTTCCATGTTTCAGCATAAAATTTTCTAGTACTAGGCCTCCTTGCCTCCAAAATGACATCCAACACTTGTTTACTAAGGGATGGTAACGGAGAGATTAGGTAATTAGCCAGGCTGCCAGGTTCAGGGTTTGAAGCTGAGGATGCAGAATCTGGCCCTCCTGCTGGGACAGCAGGGTAGGGGTCTGAGGTAGGTGCCATGGAACCAGCAGTAATACACTGCGCAAGAGGGGGTACCAGTGTTGGTGTGGCCAGTCTAGTGCAATCAGTATCATCCTTGGTTTGTCCTGTTTGATCTTTAGTAGTACTTTGGAGAGGAGAAGCAGAGGAGGAAAGGCATAAACTGATAGATTTTTCCAGCTGAAGGACAGGGCATCCACTTTCCAAGCTTGTTTGTGGGGAGTCCTTGTGCACAATTTGTCCAACTGGTAGTTCTGGGAGGAGGCAACAGGTCTATATCTGGGCTCCCCGATTTGTTTATCAACATGTTGAAAGTCTTTGGCTCCAGTTTCCACTCGTGTGGGTCCATGAGATTTCTGCTTAGTTCGTCTGCCAGTGTACTTAGTTTTCCTGGTAGGAACTGAGCCTGTAGATGCACTTGGTAGCTCAAGGCTGTGTTCCACAGAGCCATGGCTAGTCTGCTGAGGAGGTATGAATGGGTACCCCCCTGCTTCTTTATGTACCACATAACAGTGGTGTTGTCCATCTTTACCATTAACTGACCTGGAATAATGTGGTCCTCGAAGGCTGTCAGAGCATTCTGTACAGCTAACATTTCTTTTTGACTGATATACAGGTGTATTTGACTTGGGTTCCATTTGCCCTGAATGCACTTCCCTGCCAGGTGAGCCCCCCATGCATAGTCTGATGCATGTGTTGTTAGGGTTTGGGCGGCAGGGGGTAGAGTGAATAGTAGTCCCTTTTTTGGTGGCAGGCCTCTGCCCACCAAATGAACTCTAACTGCAGGCAAGGTATGATAGGAATCATTGCTTCTAGATACTGAGAATGTTGACACCATAGGCTTTTTAGATACCATTGCAGTTTCTTCATATGCAGTCTTGCATATGGAATTAGGAGAATGCAGGAGGCCATGAACACCAAGGCTTCCAATATTTGCCTTGCAGATAGCAGGCTTTTTGTGGCCATTAGTCTGAAGTAAGTTGTCTAATTAATTTGTTTCTCTGGCGTGAGGAGAGCCATCTGGGAAGATGTGTTCAAGCTTGCTCCCAGGAATATAATTTGTTGACAGGGTACAAGATGTGATTTATTTTCGTTTATGGTGTACCCCAGACAAGTTAGCACGTTTTGTACAGTTGCCAGATGATTCAAAAGTATGTCCTGGCTTTCTGCCTAAATTACACAATCGTCCAGGTATGGGTATATTTGAATATTTCTTTGCCTGCAAAATGCAATGACTGGAGCAAGGCACTTTGTGAATTCCCTTGGTGCAGTAGATAAGCCAAAGGGCAGTGCAGAGAGAGTAAAGTTGTGTACACTTACCATAAATATAGATGTTCGAGTGTATTCACTGTTGCAGTCATTACATTTGGGTAATCTGCTGGCAGGTTGCCCTCAGTTGACCTGATTAACAAAGTCTTGGGTCCTGCGTCAGTTGCTGTCTCTTCTTCCATGACGGCAGGTCGTCAGGGGTATAAAGCATGCAGCCGACGCCATTACATCAGTTTGCCCCAGATGTCAGGTGCCCCCCAAATGGGGAGCAAAATATATATAAATAAAATTAAAAACACAAAGATATACCTCCAAACAAAATACACCAAAAAGGCTTTTAAGCATAATAAAAGAATGTAGAGATATAGTAATAGAAAAACAGGGTGCTGGAGGGAGGGTAACCAAGACTGCAACAGTGAATACACTCGAACATCTACATTTATGGTAAGTGTACACAACTGTACTATGTTCATCGTGTTTCACTGTTGCAGTCATTACATTTGGGTAGATTCCCAAAGCTATGGTTGGGAGGATGGGTTTATACAGCATTAGGACCAGCTATAATGCCCTGCAAGACAGCAGTGGCAAAGCCAGCTCTGGATTTAGAGAAAACAGGTAAGTGATAATGCTTGGTGAAAGTATGAACTGAACTCCAGGTAGCAGCTTCTAGAATATCCCTGGTAGGAACACCACTGAGGAAGGCTGTTGAGATAGATGCAGCCCTGGTGGAATAAGATCTGATCCCCTGGGGGAGAGGTTTTCCATGGTGCTTAGAACAGAAATAAATACAATGGCTAATCCATTTAGAAATGGTTTGCTTTGAAATAGCCTTCCCCTCTGTCCCTGCAGCAAATGCTACCAGCAGTTGTTCAGATTTTCTTCGAGATTTAGTCCTGTCCAAGTACAATCTAAGTTGTCTGTGTACATCCAATGAATGCAGAATCCGCTCCCTCTTGTTCTGTGGATTGGGAAAGAAAGTTGGCAAATGAATGGACTGATTAAGAGCCACACTGGATACCACCTTGGGCATGAATGATGGTTTGGTCCTGAGTGACACCCTGTCCGCATGAAAGATAATGAAAGGCTCCACTGCTATAAGGGCCTGTAGTTCAGATATCCTTCTAGCTGAAGTGATTGCTAAAAGGAAGGCTGTTTTCCAGGAAAGAAATTTTAAGTCTGCAGTAGCAGCTGGCTCGAAGGGAGGTAGAGTGAGTTTCTCCAATACAAAGTTATGGTCCCAAGCAGGGGATGGAGCTCTCCTGGGTGGTCTCAAGTTTTTGACCCCTCTGAGATACTGCTTTAGAAGAGGATGAGATAAGAGGGGGGGTTCTGTGTTGTTGTTGTTTGTCTTTCGGCTTTTCCCGGTTAGTGGTCGCCACAGAGGAACTCCGGTCCGCTAATAATTGGCAGTAGATTTTCATGAACGCCGAGGTGCCAGCTCGACATCCAACCTTCAACGAAGGCACGCCCTTACGCATAATGAGCTGAAATGGCTGAGGCATGGATTTTTATGGAAGAAAAAGACAGGCCCTTGTGAAGCATTTCAGTTAAGTATTGCAAAATCTGAGGTAAACTGGGCACTGCTGTGCTCATCCCTTGAGACTGATTCCAGGCACAGAATCTTCTCCATTTGTCAGCATAAGATTTTCTTGTACTAGGTCTTCTCGGCTCCAAAATGACATTCATCACAGGTTAGCTGAGGGATGCTAAGAGGGAATTTAATTGATTAGCCAAGCTGCAAGATTCAATGTTTGGAGCTGAGGGTGCAGAATTTGGTTCTCCTGCTGAGACAGTACGCAAGGTGTCTGAGGCAGGTGCCATGGTGAAAAGTGTGACACACTGCGCAGGAGTGGGTACCAGTGTTGGAGAGGCCAGTCTGGGGCAATCAAAATCATTTTTGGTTTGTCCTGTTTGACTTTTAGAAGAACTTTGGAGAGCAGAGGCAGAGGGGGAAAAGCATAGACTGATAGACAGAACATCCACATTTCCAGGCTTTTTTGTGATGAGTTCTTGTGCAAAATTTGTCCAACTGGTAGTTCTGGGGTGAGGCAAAAAGATCTATGTCTGGGTTCCCCCATTTGTGTGTCAACATGTTGAAAATCCATTTGTGTGGGTCCATGAGATTTCTGCTTAGTTCGTCTGCCAGAACATTCAGCTTTCCTGACAGGAATTGAGCTTGTATTTGTACTTGGTGGCTCAAGGCCGTGTTCCACAATGCCATGGCTAGTCTGCAGAGGGGGCAGGAATGTGTACCCCCCCTGCTTGTTTATTTACCACATAACTGTGGTGTTGTCTGTCTTTATCAGTAATTGTTCTAGATGAAGGTAGCCCCTGAAGGCTGTCAGTGCATTCTGTACAGCTAACATTTATTTTTGATTGACATGAAGGTGCATTTGATTTGGGCTCCATTTGCCCTGAATGCACTTCCCTGCCAGATGAGCCCCCCATCCATAGTCTGATGTGTCTGTCACGGTTTGGGCGGCAGGGGCTGGTGTGAATGGCAGTCCTTTGTTTTGGTAGCAGGCCTCTGCCCACCATAGGAACTCTAGGCGCAGGCATGGTATGATAGGAATCATTGTTTCCAGGCTGTGACAATGCTGACTCCATAAACTTTTTAAGTTCCACTGAAGTTTCCTCATATGCAGTCCTGCATATGGAATTAGAAGAATGCAGGAGGCCATGAACTCCAAGGCTTGCAGTATTTGTCTTGCAGATAGTAGGGTTTTTGTGGCCGCTTGTTTGAAGTAAGTCACCAAATGAATTTGCTTTTCTGGCGTAAGGAAAGCCATCTGGGCATTTGTATTCAAGCTTGCACCCAGGAATGTAATTTTTTGAGAGGGTAACAGTTGAGATTTCTTTTCGTTTATGATGTACCCTAGACAGGTTAGAACTCTTTTTACAAACGCCAGTTGTTTTTGAAGAATGGCCTGTTTCATTTCCACCAAAACTCTATCCATACTGCACAAAACAAAATACGCGCATTACACTTTACAAAACAATGAGCGGGATTTGAAAAGCACTTAACTATAGCTATGTGCAATTCTCAGTTTAAATAAAGGCTGTGGTACCCAAAATCCTGTCTCAGACTCCACTGCGCAACAAGTTCTTTCAGAACATAAGGACAGACAACAAACATTTCATAAGGGAGGCAGACAGAGTTCAATGGTGCCTGCTGATTCAGCATGCATACTCTAATTTAATCCTACTAGCCAGGATCAACCTCCTTACTGGTTAAGCCTCAGAAGAGCACAACTCAGATTAAGTCCTGGTTCTCCTACTGTAAAAACAGATGAGCTAAGTAGCTACTAGGCACGTGTTCCAGGACAACACTGAAGAGCTTCACCCAATTTCCCAACTGTCCAACAGCATTGTCTGGTTAAGAGACTTGCTCAGAGCCCCAAAGTAGTTAAACTGAGGCTGATGGAATCAAACCACGAATTACAAGAAAAGTACAGTTGTGTACACTTACCATGAATGTAGATGTTCGAGTGTATTCACTGTTGCAGTCATTACAATTGGGTTATCTGCTTGCAGGTAGCCCTCAGTCGGCCTGACAAACAAAGTCTTGGGTCCTGCGTCGGTTGCTGTCTCCTACTGTGACTTCAGTAGTATAAAACATGCAGCTAACGTCATTACATCAGTTTTTCTTGCCCCAGATGTCAGGTGCCCCCCCCCCCCTAATGGGAAGCAATTAAATCTATAAATATACAAGGTTATACGTCGAACAAAAAAGCAAATACACCAAAAACATTTTAAGCATTGAAAAGGAGAGAAGAGGTATAGCCAAACGAAGTCAGAGGGCTGGAAGGAGGGTAACCAGGACTGCACAGTGAATACACTCGAACATCTACATTTATGGTAGGTGTACACAACTGTACTATGTTCTTCGTGTTTCACTGTTGCAGTCATTACATTTGGGTAGATTCCCAAAGCTAATGATGGGAGGAGGAATTTAGATAGCATTAGGACCAGCTATAAGGCCCTGCAAAACTGCAGTGGCAAAGCCAGCTCTGGATTTAGAGAAAATTGGCAAATGGTAATGCTTGGTGAAAGTATGTACAGAACTCCAGGTAGCAGCTTCCAGGATGTCCCTGGTAGGTACGCCTCTGAGAAAGGCTGTAGAGGTAGATGCAACCCTGGTTGAGTGGGATCTGACCCCCTGTGGGATAGGTTTTCCATGGTGCTTATAGCAGAAGTGAATGCAATGGCCTACCATTTGGAGATAGTTCGCTTTGAAATAGCCTTCCCCTCTGTCCCTGCAACAAATGCCACCAGCAGTTGTTCAAATTTCCTTTGAGGTTTAGACCTGTCCAAGTAGAATCTAAGTTGTCTGTGCACATCTAAGGAGTGCAGTATATGTTTCCCTTTGTTCTGTGGATTAGGAAAGAAGGTAGGCAAATGAATGGACTGATTAAAGGCCACACTGGATACCACCTTTGGCACGAAAGAGGGATTGGTCCTGAGGCTCACCTTGTCCACATGAAAGATGAAAGGCTCCACTGCCATAAGGGCCTATAATTCAGATACCCTTCTTGCTGAAGTGACGGCTAAAAGAGAAGCTGTTTTCCAAGAAAGGAATTTTAAATCTGCAGTAGCAGCTGGCTCGAAAGGAGGAAGGGTGAGTTTCTCCAATACAAAGTTAAGGTCCCAGGCTGGAGTTGGAGATCTCCTGGGTGGTCTTAAATTTTTGGCCCCTCTGAAGAACTGCTTGGGCAGTGGAAGACAGAAGAGGGGAGTTTCTGTGCTATAATGAGCTGAAAAGGCCGAGGCGTGAATTTTTATTGAGGAAAAAGACAGGTCCTTGTGAAACATCTCAGTTAAGTTTTGTAAAATCTGAGGTAAATTGGACACTGCTGTGCTCATCCCTTGAGACTTGTTGCAGGCACAGAATCTTTTCCATTTTTCAGCTTAAGAGTTTCTAGTACTAGGCCTCCTTGCCTCTAAAATGACATCCATCACTGGTTTACTGAGGGATGGCAAAGGAGAGCTTAGGTAATTAGCCAGGCTGCTAGGTTCAGTGTTTGAAGCTGAGGGTGCAGAATCTGGTTCTCCTACTGAGACAGCAGGGTAGGAGTCTTGAGGCAGGTGCCATGGGGCCAACAGTGACACACTGTGCAGGAGGGGGTACCAGTGTTGGCGTGGCCAGGCTGGTGCAATCAAAATCATCCTTGGTTTGTCTTGTTTGATCTTTAGTATTACTTTGTAGAGCAGAGGCAGAGGAGGAAAGGCATAAACTGATAGGTTTTTCCAGCTGAAGGACAGAGCATCCACCTTCCAAGCTTGTCTGTGGGGAGTCCTTGCACAAAAAGTTTTCCAATTGATAGTTTTGCGGGGAGGCAAACAGGTCTATATCTGGGTTCCCCCATTTGCTTTTCAACATGTTGAAAATCCTTGGTTCTAGTTTCCACTCGTGTGGGTCCATGAAGGTTTTGCTTAGTCCATCTGCCAGTGTATTTAGTTTTTCTGGCAGGAAATGAGCTTGTAGATGTACTTGGTAGCTCAAGGCTGTGTTCCACAATGCCATGGCAAGTCTGCAGAGGGGGTAAGAATGTGTACCCCCCTGCTTGATTATGTACCACATAACAGTGGTGTTGTCCTGTCTTTACCATTAATTGTCCTAGAAGAATGTGGTCCTTGAAGAGTGACAGAGCATTCTGTTACAGCTAACATTTCTTTATGATTGATGTGAAGGTGCATTTAAATTGGGTTCCATTTGCCTTGAATGCACGTCCGTGACAGGTGCACCCCCCATGCATAGTCTGATGCGTCTGTTGTTAGGGTTTGGGTGGCAGGGGGTAGTGTGAATGGTAGTCCCTTGTTTTGGTGGCAGGCCTCTGCCCACCAAAGGAACTCTAGGCGTAGACATGGAATGATAGGAATCATTGCTTCTAGATCCTGAGAATGTTGACAACATAGGCTTTTTAGATACCACTGTAGTTTCCTCATATGCAGTCTTGCATATGGAATTAGAAGAATGCAGGAGGCCATGAACCCCAAGGCTTGTAGCATTTGCCTTGCAGATAGCAGGGTTTCTGTGACCACTTGTTTGAAATAGGCTGTCAAGTGAATTTGTTTCTCTGGCGTGAGGAAAGCCATCTGGGAAGCTGTATTCAAGCTTGCTCCCAGGAATATAATTTGTTGACAGGTACCAGGTGTGATTTCTTTTCGTTTATGGTGTACCCCAGACAAGTTAGCACCCTCTGTACAAAAGCCAGATGATTCAAAAGTATGTCCTGGTTTTCTGCCTGAATTAGACAATCGTCCAGGTATTGGTATATTTGAATATTTCTTTGCCTGCAAAATGCAATGACTGGAGCTAAGCACTTTGTGAATACCCTGGGCACAGTAGACAAGCCAAAGGGCAGTGAAGAAAACTGATGGTGCGTGGAGCCTGCTTTGAAGCGTAGGTATCTTCTGCAAGACTCCCTGATTGGGATGTGCAGGTATGCTTCCTTTAAATTTAGTGTTGCCAACCAGGCATCTTTGCTTAGCATAGGAAGCAACTGGTGAAGAGTCAGCATCTTGAATTTTGGAATCACCAAAAAGATGTTTGGAGTAGACAGGTCCAGGATAGGATGCCATGAATTGTCTTTTCTGGGTACCAGGAAAAATCTCGAGTGGAAAAGTACAGTTTTGTACCTACCATAAATGTAGATGTCCGATAGGTATGCATCTGCAGTCCTTGCATATGGGTTGTCCTGCCTCAGGCAGCCCTTCAGTCGGCCGGATTCCAAATATGGGTCCGGCATCGGCTGATGTCGCCCCTTTCCCGACATCAGAGCGGCTGGGATATAAAAGCGTCAGCCGATGCCATCTTCCTCAGTTTTTCTTGCCCCAGATGCCAGTTGCCCTCTAAGTAAGGCTAAATTTGGAGAGATGAAAAAAATTCCAAACATGCACATCAATAAAAAACAAATACACCATAAAAGATAACCCCAGGTAGCTAAAATGAGGGATATGTACCCATAGTATACCACAGAGGGGTAGGAGGGAGGGAAAACCTGACTGCAGATGCATACCTATCGGACATCTACATTTATGGTAGGTACAAAACTGTACTATGTCCTTCAAGGATGCATCTGCAGTCCTTACATATGGGTAGAATACCATAGCTAAGCTGGGGGAGGTAGGACCTAAGAAAAGGATGGTGTAGCTAATATGCCCTGCAGGACTGCACTAGCAAAGCCTGCTCTGGATCTGGAATATAAGGGCAAGTTGTAATGCTTGGAAAATGTATGCACAGAGCTCCATGTAGCAGCTTCTAAAATGTCCTTTGTAGCCACCCCTCTTAAGAAAGCTGTGGAGGTGGCTGTTGCTCTGGTGGAATGAGGTCTTATGCTAACTGGCACAGCTTTTCCATGAAAGGAGTAACAGAACCGAATGCAATTTCCTATCCATTTTGAAATTGTCTGTTTGGAAATTGCTTTTCCTTGTACACCAGCAGCATATGCCACAAAGAGTTGGTCAGTTTTTCTGTAAGTCTTAGTTCTGTCCAAGTAGTAGCGCAACTGTCTGTGGATGTCCAAAGTATGCAGAAGTTTCTCTCCTTTGTTTTGTGGATTTGGAAAGAAGGTCGGCAGGTGAATAGCTTGGTTCAGTGAAACCCTGGATACCACCTTTGGCATGAAAGAAGGATTGGTTCTCAAAGAGACTCTGTCCTGATGAAAAATGACAAATGGCTGAACTGCCATGAGGGCCTGTAATTCAGATACTCTTCTTGCTGAGGTTATGGCCAGAAGGAAGGCAGTCTTCCAACATAGGAATTGAAGCTCTGAAGATGCTGCTGGTTCAAAGGGAGGGAGAGTTAATTTTTCCAACATGAAGTTAAAGTCCCACGTAGGCACTGGTGGTTTCCTTGGAGGGTTGGTGTTTTTTATCCCTCTTAGAAACTGCCTTAGTAGAGGATGAGAGAATACAGGTGGATCAGTGTTGTACTCTGCTGAAATTGCTGAAGCATGAATTTTTATGGAGGAATAAGAAAGACCATTATGGAGCATTTCAGCCAAGTATTCCAAAATATGTGGAATGCTCATGACTGTCGGATCTTGACCCTTTGTGGTGCTCCAGGTACGAAATCTTTTCCATTTTGCTTAATATGTTTTTCTTGTGGAAGGCCGCCGGGCTTCCATGATGATATCCTGTACTCTCTTGGATAGCTTATCCTGGCGAGGAGTCAAGGTATTTTCCAGGCTGTCAGCTGTAAGGTTTTGAGGCTGGAGTGCAGAGTCTTGTAATTGTGTTGTGTCAGTAGAAGTGGCCATTGTGGTAGAGGCCAAGGTTTCGTGCGTGACATGCTCCTTAACAGTGGGTACCAGTGTTGTCTTGGCCAATCCGGAGCTATCAGAATTACTTTTGGTTGCTCTGTCCTGATCTTCAGTAAGACCTTGGTCATTAATGGCAGCGGTGGGAATGCATATACTGTTAAGAGTTTTCCAGCTGAAGGAGAGGGCATCCACTTTCCATGCTTGAGGATGGTATGTCCTTGTGCAGAATTTCCTCAGTTGATGGTTGTGGTGAGAGGCAAATAGATCTATGTCCGGCCTTCCCCATGATTGTGTTATCTGGAGAAAGATATCTGGGTGCAACATCCATTCGTGTGGATCCATGATGTTTCTGCTCCGGCTGTCCGCCAGTACAATGTCTTTTCCTGGTATGAACTGGGAATGGAGCTCTATATTGAGGTTTAGGGAAAGTTCCCACAGATTCATTGCCAGCCTGCAAAGAGGGTATGAATGGGTACCTCCTTGTTTGTTTATGTACCACATAACTGTGGTATTGTCTGTCTTTATTAACAGGTGACCTTGGTGCAGGAAGTGCTTGAAGGCCTCGATGGAATATATAACTGCCAGCATTTCCTTTTGGTTGATGTGCAGATGCAACTCTTTTTGTGTCCATTGTCCTTGAATGCATTTGCCCTCCATGTGTGCTCCCCATCCATGGTCTGAGGCGTCCGTTGTAATGGTTTGGTTGGTATGTGGCTTGCAGAAAGGCAGGCCCTTGTTTGACTGGCTTGCTTTTGCCCACCACAGGAATTCCTTTTGAAGGCATGGAATGAGGGGGATCAAAGTTTCTAGGCTGTGACTGTGCTGAGACCATAGACTCCTTAGATACCATTGTAGTTTCCTCATATGCAGCCTTGCTAGTGGAATCAGAAGAATGCAAGATGCCATGAAACCCAGGGCCTGCAGGATCTTCCTTGCAGTAAGCTGGGTTTGTGTTGTCAGATTTCTGAAGTAATCCGGTAATTGTGCTTGTTTTTCTTCTGTGAGAAAAGCCATTTGGGTGTTTGTATCCAGTTTTGCACCCAGGAAATTTATTCGTTGGGATGGAACAAGTCTTGATTTCTGAATGTTGACTGTGTATCCCAAGGCCTGTAGTAGTCGGATGGCATAGTTTAAGTGTTTTACCAGTGTTAGCTGGCTGTCCGCTTGTATAAGGCAGTCGTTCAGGTATGGGTATATTTGAATCCCCTGAAGTCTGCAATGTGCAATTACTGATGCCAGGCATTTCGTGAATACTCTGGGCGCAGTAGATAAGCCAAAAGGCAATGCTGAGAATTGATAATGCTCTGAACTTGCAAGAAATCTGAGGTGTCTTCTGCAACTTTGTCTTATTGGGACATGCAGGTATGCCTCCTTGAGGTCTAGAGTTACCAGCCAGGACCCCTTGCCCAGCATGGGAAGGAGTTGCTGTAAGGTCAGCATTTTGAATTTTGGCACGATGAGGTAAGTATTCAGTGCGGACAAGTCCAGAATAGGCCTCCATTGCTTTTCTTTTCTTGGAACAAGGAATAGTCTGGAATAAAATCCTTGGCCTTGTTCTGTGAGAGGAACTCTTTCTATCGCTTTCATTTGTAGTAGTTTGGAAATTTGCTTGAAAGCTTCTGCCCTTTGGTTTGGTGGCAGGTTTGGCATGCCTTGTCTTTTTGGTAATGTATGAAAATGGAATCTGTATCCTTTGTCTATTATTTGCAGTATCCATTTGTCCTCTGTAATACTGTGCCAATTTTTTGAGAATAAAGATAGCTTTCCACCCAAAGGTGCTTCCAACTGAGCCCTGGTTGGCGGGATTAAAGTCAAGTCATTGAGATGGTCCTTGTGTAGTAGATGTAGGCCCTGCAGTACCTCCCTGGTTGGGAGGCTGCCACTGACGTCCTCTGTAGGAGCCTCGAGCTTGCCCTCTACCTCTGGCACGCCTATTTCTGCCTCTTTGAGACCTGTCTGAGTCCGGAAAGGACCAATTCTTAGAAGGCCAATTTCTGCTGAATCTTGGTGGTTGGACCTGGAGAAAATCTTTGACTGTTTGTACAGATTTAGCCTTTTCCTCAAATTTCTTTAAGACCTCCTGAGCCGTGGAGCCAAATAACTTTTGCTTTTCCAACGGAGCATCTATAAGCTTTGCCTTAACATGATCTGGCAGAGTTTGTTCCTTCAGCCAAGCATGTCTACGTATGACTGCACCTGTCATTGCTGATCTACATGAAGCTTCCAATGCATCATAACCACACTGCAAGAAATGGTTGCTAACCTGCTGGGAGTTATGTACCAGATCCTGAAGTGCCTTGCGATCTAGGGGTTCAGGCGAAGATAGTTTTTTATGCAATTCATCTAACAAATACTCTTGGTACTGTATCATATGGAATTGACAATTTAATGCCCTCATAGAAAGAGTGGAAGAAGTATACACTTTTTTACCCCATCTCTCTAAAGCCCTGGACTCCCTTTCAGAAGAAAGTGGATTTTTAGTAGTGGTGGTTGCAACCCCTTTAGGGCCCTGGGAAATAGTTTCTGGGTCAGCAGAGTGGCCCTTGTAAAGGAAATGATGTGAGTCCGGGACCCTGAAGTACCTGTCAGGTTTGACAGGAGCCGGAGGAAGGGAGTCAGGAGAAATGCTAGACTCAAAGTACACATCATCAATGACATTTAAAACAGGAGGAAAAGCCAAAGGTCTATGCTGAGGTAAATGCAAAAAAGTCCTTAATCTCTTCCTGGAATCAGAGAATTCCTGGCCCTGCCATTTGAAATGCTCTCTCATGGAGTGAAGGGTCTCCCCAAAGGACAACTCCTCAGGAGGGGAGGCCGAGGGAATAGATTCCTCTGCATCAGAATCCTCATAGGCTGTAAAGGCCTCCTCCTGGTAGTCTGATAGGGCAGAGTCATCTGAGGCCTCATCAGAAGACTGGGGATCAGTGTGCTCAACCCTGGGCCTTTTGTCTAGAGGAGGTTGAGAGCCCCTGTCCGGATGTGTCTGAGAGCCCCTAATTAAGGTAATAAGGTCCTCAGCTAAACTTAAAATCTGTGAACCGGTAGTGGATCCCTGAGGAATAGCCTTGGGAGGGAGAGATTTTGGCTGTTTAGCAGCTTTAGCACGTGCAAATGCCTTTATGGACATGGATGCAGGAGTCCTGGCTGCCCCACATGCTGGAGTAGTTTTATCTAGAGAAATGGTGTCGGTTGTTTCCAGAGCACTGGTTTCAGAGGGGAATTCTATGACCGACTCAGAGGTGGCCTCCAGGATCGAGGTTGTCGGTTGAGCGGTTTTGTCGGTCGGAAGCACCAAGGATTCTGTTTCAGCAGATACCGAGACACTCGCGGTAGGCCTAGGCGTGGTTTCGGCCGAAACCACGGTCCGCGTGTGAAGGTCCTTGTCCTTCCGTTTTTTGGTTAAATGAGTAGTCGGAAGCTCCGACGGCATCTTGTAACAGAAACTATCCCCAAAAAATTCCTCTGCAAACTCCGACCGACGCCTAAGAGTGCGTCTATTGAAGGAGGCACAGGCTGCACAGGCCGAGACGTCGTGGTCTGGGCCTAGGCAGGGGAGGCAGTAAGAGTGGAAATCCTTATGAGGTATTTGTTTCCCACAAGTTAAACAATTATTAACTTTAACCGTTTGATCTGACATCGGCTGAGGCAAGAAAGAGTCCCCAACGGGGTACTTAGCTTTTTGAAGTCTTCGGTAGCTGTAATTACAGGAGCTGGCCGACCGGCACTTGCGAACTGCTTCTGCTTCGGGCACCACGTGGCAAGAAAGACTGAGGAAGATGGCGTCGGCTGACGCTTTTATATCCCAGGCGCTCTGACGTTGGGAAAGGGGCGACATCAGCCAACGCCGGACCCAGACTTTGGAATCCGGCCGACCGAAGGGCTGCCTGAGGCAGGACAACCCATATGTAAGGACTGCAGATGCATCCTTGAAGGACATCCTTGTCCCTTTTTTTCTTCTGATACCAACTGAATAGCCTCTATGCTTAAGAGAGAGAGTACTTGCTTTTGGGCCTCTGCCCACTGCTTTGGAGGTAGATCCGGCCAACCACTTGGAGTTGGTGACATGTGGAAGTGAAATCTGTATCCTTGGGACACTATATTTAAAACCCATTTGTCCTGGGTAATGAGTCCCGAGTTCTTTGCATGAAGTGCAATCTTTCCCCCCAAAGGGGCAGTCAGTTGAGAAGTGCTTGGAAGTTTTAAAAATAAGTCATTGAGACAGTTTACCATAGGTGGAGTTTTATTATTCCCAAATTTGGAAGTGGAGGACCCCCACTGCTTAGTCCTGTGTGTCCCCTGGGACTGAAGCCTGGGTGCTCTGCTGGACCTGGGTTTGGACTGAGAAGGTCTGGAAGAGGCAGGAAAGGACCAATTCTTAGAAGGCCAATGTCTACTAAATATTGGAGGTTTTACTTGTAAAAAGTCTAACAGTTTGCATAGCTTTAGCTTTTTCCTCCATCTTTTTAAGAACTTCTTCTGCCTTGTTGCCAAACAGGTGGCCTTGATTTAAGGGAGCATCCAGTAATTTTGCTTTAACATGATCTAGCAGGGATTGCTTCTTAAGCCAAGCATGCCTTCTAAGTACAGTCCCAGTTACTGCAGCCCTGCAAGATGCCTCTAGTGAATCAAAATCACATTGTAATATATGTTTACCAACATGTTCAGCAGAATGCATAAAATCCTGTAAATCCTTATTTTCAGCAAAATCAGGAGTCAACATCATTTTCTGTTTAAGCAATCCAATAATATGCAGCTGATACTTTAACATATGAAAAGTACAATTGTGTACACTTACCATAAATGTAGATGTTCAAGTGTATTCACTGTTGCAGTCATTACATTTGGGTAATCCTGCTGGCAGGTTGCCCTCAGTCGGCCTGAATTCCAAAGTCCTGGGTCCTGCGTCAGCCGCTGTCGCCCCTTCCCTGACGTCAGGTCGTCAGAGGTATAAAAGATGCGGCCGACGCCATTTGCTTTAGTTTTTCTTGCCCCAGATGTCAGGTGCCCCCTAAAAGGGTAGCCAAAATTTATATACATATAAATACATGCACCAACATAAACTTTACCTTCATCTACAAGCAAATACACCACATAGGTTGCATAAATTAGAGAAGGAAAGACAGGTTCCATCAAAAAAAAGGGGGATGGCGGGTGGGTAACCTGGACTGCAACAGTGAATACACTCGAACATCTACATTTATGGTAAGTGTACACAACTGTACCATGTTCTTCGTGTTTCACTGTTGCAGTCATTACATTTGGCTAGAGTCCCAAAGCTATGGATAGGAGGCTGGAGCTAAACAGCATTAGGAGCGGCTATGAGGCCCTGCAGAACTACAGTGGCAAAGCCTGCCCTGGATTTAGAGTAGAGTGGCAGATGATAGTGCTTGGTAAAGGTGTGAAATGAACTCCAAGTAGCAGCCTCTAAAATGTCCTTGGTTGGTACTCCCCTGAGAAAGGCTGTTGAAGTGGCTGCAGCTCTGGATGAACGTGGCCTAATGCCCTTAGGCACTGGCTTGCCATGGTGCAAGTAGCAGAAAAGTACAGTTTTGTACCTACCATAAATGTAGATATCCGATAGATATGCAACTGCAGTCCTTACATATGGGTTGTCCTGCCTCAGGCAGCCCTTCGGTCGGCCGGATTCCAAAGTCTGGGTCCGGCGTCGGCTGATGTCGGCTCCCACCTGACGTCAGAGCGGCCAGGGTATAAAAGCATCAGTCAACGCCATCTTCTTCAGTGTTTCTTGCCCCAGATGCCAGGTGCCCTCCAAGGAAGGCTAAATTTAGAGAATGGATAAAAAATCCAGACATGCACAACAGTAATAAACAGATACACCATAACAGATATCCCCAGCTAATTTGAGAAAGGGGGAGTTGACCCAAAAAAGAGAGTAACAGAGGGGTAGGAGGGAGGGAAAACCTGACTGCAGTTGCATATCTATCGGACATCTACATTTATGGTAGGTACAAAAGGTACAGTTTTGTACCTACCATAAATGTAGATGTCCGATAGGTATGCATCTGCAGTCCTTACATATGGGCTGTCCTGCCTCAGGCATCCCTTCGGTCGGCCGGATTCCAAAGTCTGGGTCCGGCGTCGGCTGATGTCACCCTTTCCCAGACGTCAGAGCGCCTGGGGTATAAAAGAGTCAGCCGACGCCATCTTCCTCAGTTTTTCTTGCCCCAGATGCCAGTTGCCCTCTAAGGAAGGCTAAATTTGGAGAAATGCAAAATATTCCAAACATGCACAGTAATAAAAAACAAATACACCATAACAGATAACCCCAGCTAGCTATAAGAGGGATAAGTACCCAAGAAATACCACAGAGGGGAAGGAGGGAGGGAAAAATCTGACTGCAGATGCATACCTATCGGACATCTACATTTATGGTAGGTACAAAACTGTACTATGTCCTTCAAGGATGCATCTGCAGTTCTTACATATGGGTAGAATACCATAGCCAAGCTGGGGGTGGTAGGATCTAAGAAAATGATGGTGTAGCTAAAATGCCCTGCAGGACTGCCGTAGCAAAGCCTGCTCTGGATCTGGAATATAAGGGCAAAGTGTAATGCTTGGTAAATGTATGCACGGAGCTCCATGTAGCAGCTTCTAAAATGTCCTTGGTAGCCACCCCTCTTAAAAAAGGCTGTGGAGGTGGCTGTGGCTCTGATGGAATGAGGCCTGATGTTAGCTGGCACAGTTTTTCCATGATAAGAGTAGCAGAATCGAATGCAATTTCCTATCCATTTTGAAATAGTCTGTTTGGAAATTGCTTTGCCTTGGATGCCTGCAGCATATGCTACCAACAGCTGGTCAGTTTTTCTGAAAGTCTTAGTTCTGTCCAAGTAGTAGCGTAACTGTCTGTGAATGTCCAGGGTATGCAGAAGTTTTTCTCCCTTGTTTTGCGGATCTGGAAAGAAAGCAGGCAGGTGAATAGCTTGGTTCAATGAGACCCTGGATACCACCTTTGGCATGAATGTAGGATTGGTTCTCAAGGAGACTCTGTCCTGATGAAAAATAAGAAATGGTTGTACTGCCAAGAGTGCCTGCAATTCAGATACTCTTCTTGCTGAGGTTATGGCCAGAAGGAAGGCAGTCTTCCAATTCAGGAACTGTAACTCTGAAGATGCTGCTGGTTCAAAGGGAGGTAGAGTCAACTTTTCCAACATGAAGTTAAGGTCCCATGTAGGCACTGGTGGTTTTCTTGGAGGAGTGATGTTTTTAATTCCTCTTAGAAACTGCCTTAGGAGAGGATGAGAGAAGACAGGTGGATCAGTATTGTATTCTGCTGAAATTGCTGAAGCATGAATTTTTTATGGAAGAGTAAGAAAGGCCATTGTGGAGCATTTCTGTCAAGTATTCCAGGATATGTGCCATGCTCATCACTGTGGCATAAAGGCCCTTTGCGGAGCTCCAAGTGTGGAATCTTTTCCATTTTGCTGAATATGCTTTTCTCATGGAAGGTCTGCGAGCTTCCATGATGATATCCTTCACTCTCTTGGATAGCTTTTCCTGATGAGGAGTCAAGGTATTCTCCAGGCTGTCAGCTGCAGGGTTTTCAGGCTGGAGTGCAGAGTTTTGTAATTGTGCTGTGTTAGAAGGAGTGACCATTGTGGTAGAGGCCACGGTTTTGTGTGTGACAGGCATCGTAACAGTGGGTACCAGTGCTGCCTCGGCCAATCCGGGGCTATTAGAATCACTTTTGGCTGCTCTGTCCCGATTTTCAGTAAGACCCTGGTCATTAGTGGAAGAGGTGGAAATGCATACACTGTTAGAGTATTCCAGCTGAAAGAGAGGGCGTCCACTTTCCATGCTTGTGGGTGGTATGTCCTTGAACAGAATTTCTTCAGCTGATGATTGTGGTGGGAGGCAAAAAGATCTATGTCCGGCCTTCCCCAAAATTGTGTTATCTGAAGGAAGATGTCTGGGTGTAGCATCCATTCGTGTGGATCCATGGTATTTCTGCTTAGGCTGTCCGCCAGTATATTGTCTTTTCCTGGCACAAACTGGGATTGCAGCTCTATATTGAGTTTTAGGGAAAGTTCCCAAAGATTCAATGCTAGTCTGCAAAGAGGGTAGGAATGTGTACCTCCTTGCTTGTTTATGTACCACATAACTGTGGTATTGTCTGTCCTTATTAGCAGGTGGCCTTGATGTAGAAAGTCCTTGAAGGCCTCGATTGCATGCATCACTGCCAGCATTTCTTTTTGGTTTATGTGCATGTGCAATTCTTTCTGAGACCATAGTCCTTGGATGCATCTGTCCTCCATGTGTGCTCCCCATCCATGGTCTGAAGCGTCCGAGGTAATGGTTTGGCTGGTTACTGGTTTGCTGAAAGGCAGACCCCTGTTTGACTGGCTTGCTTGGGCCTACCACAGGAATTCCTTTTGAAGGCATGGAATGAGTGGTATCAAAGTTTCTAGGCTGGTAAAATGTAGAAAACAACCAGGCTCTCTCACCACGAAGCATGGTCTGATGAAGCGTAGTGGTAACTACGCGAAAGCACTTACAGTTAATAAAGGTTCTTTGCAGATTCTATATTGGATTTTTTACTGGAATAGTGAAGTTGTCGTTTTGGCTTTGCCGGTTTGAATGCTTTGATGTTTATGAACTTCGAGTCATCCACAGAACTGCTCATTGCTTCTACAGCTTCGTGGTGAGAGAGCCTGGTTGTTTTCTACATTTTACCTGCCTTGTCGTTACAGGCACTCTCTCTAGCTACCGGTGAAGAGTTTTTTGTTTTACTAAAGTTTCTAGGCTGTGATTGTGCTGAGACCATAAACTCCTTAGGTACCATTGTAGTTTTCTCATATGCAGCCTTGCTTGTGGAATCAGAAGAATGCACGATGCCATGTAACCCATGGCCTGCAGGATTTTCCTTGCAGTCATCTGAGTTTGTTTTGTTAGATTTTTGAAGTAATCCGGTAGTTGTCTTTGTTTTTCTTCTGTGAGAAAAGCCATTTGGGTGGTTGTATCTAGTTCCGCACCCAGAAAGGTTATTCTTTGGGATGGCACAAGTCTTGACTTGTGAATGTTGACTGTGTATCCCAAGGCCTGCAGAAGGCGGATGGCATAATTCAAATGTTTTTCCAAAGTTTGTTGGCTGTCCGCTTGTATAAGGCAGTCGTCCAGATACGGGTATATTTGAATCCCCTGAAGTCTGCAGTGTGCAATTACTGATGCCAGGCATTTCGTGAATACTCTGGGCGCAGTTGATAAGCCAAAGGGCAATGCTGAGAATTGATAATGCTCTGAACCTGCAAGAAATCTGAGGTGTCTTCTGCAACTTTGTCTGATAGGGACATGCAGGTATGCCTCCTTGAGGTCTAGAGATACCAGCCAAGACCCCTTGCCCAGCATGGGAAGGAGTTGCTGTAGGGTCAACATTTTGAATTTCGGCACAATGAGATAAGTATTGAGTGTGGACAAATCGAGAATAGGCTTCCATTGTTTTTCTTTTCTTGGGACAAGGAATAGTCTGGAATAAAATCCTTGGCCTTGTTCTGCGAGAGGAACCTTTTCTATAGCTTTTTGCAATAGGTTGGCAATTTGTTTTAAAGCCTCTGCCCTTTGATTTGGTGGCAGGTTTGGCATGCCTTTTCTTTTTGGTAATGTATGGAAATGAAACCTGTATCCTTTGTCTATTATTTGCAGTGTCCATTTGTCCCTTGTAATACTGTGCCAATTTCATGAGAATAAAGACAATTTTCCGCCCAAAGGTGCTTCTAATTGAGCCCTGGTTGGCGGGATCAAGGTGAAGTCATTGAGTCTGTCCTTGTGCAGCAGTTGTTGGTCCTGCACTACCTCGCTGGTTAGGAGGTTGCCATTGACGTCCTCTGTAGGAGCCTCTAGCTTGCCCTCTACCTCTGGCACGCCTGTTCTTGCCTCTTTGATATCTCTCTTCCGGAAAGGACCAATTCTTAGAAGGCCAATTTCTGCTGAATCTTGGTGGTTGGACCTGGAGGAAATCTTTGACTGTTTGTACAGATTTAGCCTTTTCCTCAAATTTCTTTAATACCTCCTGAGCAGTGGAGCCAAATAACTTTTGCTTTTCTAGTGGAGCATCCAGAAGCTTAGCCTTAACATGATCTGGCAGAGATTGTTCCTTCAGCCAAGCATGTCTACGTATGACTGCACCTGTCATTGCTGACCTACATGAAGCTTCCAATGCATCATAACCACACTGCAAGAAATGGTTGCTAACCTGTTGTGAATTATGTACCAGATCCTGAAGTGACTTACGGTCTTGGGGTTCAGGAGAAGACAGCTTTTTCTGCAATTCATCTAACAAATACTCTTGGTACTGTATCATATGAAACTGACAATTTAAAGCCCTCATAGACAGAGTGGAAGAAGTATACACTTTTTTACCCCATCTCTCTAAAGCCCTGGACTCCCTTTCAGAGGGGAGTGGATTTTTAGAAGTGGCAGCTGCAACCCCTTTAGGACCCTGGGAAATAGTTTCTGGGTCAGCAGAGTGGGCCTTGTAAAGGAAATGATGAGAGTCCGGGACCCTGTAGTACCTATCGGGTTTAACAGGAGCCGGAGGAAGGGTGTCAGGGGTAGTGCTAGACTCAGAATACACATCATCAATGACACTTAAAACAGGAGGAATAGCCAAAGGTCTATGCTGAGGTAAATGAAGAAAAGTCCTTAATCTCTTCCTGGAATCGGAGAATTCCTGGCCCTGCCATTGGAAATGCTCTCTCATGGAGTGAAGGGTCTCCCCAAAGGACAGCTCTTCAGGAGGGGAGGCCTCTGCATCAGAATCCTTGTAGGCCGTGAAGGCCTCCTCCTGGTAGTCTGATAGAGCAGAGCCATCAGAGGCCTCATCAGAGGACTGAGGATCAGCGGACTCAGCCCTGGGCCTTTTACCTGGAAGGGGTTGAGATCCCCTGTCCGGATGAGGTTGGGATCCCCTGATTAAGGAAATAAGATCCTCAGCCAAACTTAGTATCTGTGAACCTGTAGTGGATCCCTGAGAAATAGTCTTGGGAGGCAGAGTTTTTTGTTGCTTAGCAGCTTTAGTCCTAGTGAATGCTTTAATGGACATGGATGCAGGGGGCCTGGCTGCTCCACGTGCAGGGGTAGACTTGTCTAAGGGAATGGTGTTGGTAGCTTCCTGAACACCGGTTTCCGTGGGTAAATCCAAAACCGACTCAGAAGAAGCCTCCGGGGCCGAGGCTGTCGTTTGTACCACTTCCACGGTCGGAAGTACCAAGGACTCGGTTTCAGCCGAGACACTCGCGGTAGGCCTAGGCGTGGTTTCAGCCGAAACCACGATCCGCGTGTGACGGTCCTTAACCTTCCGTTTTTTGGTTAAATGAGAAGTCGGAGTCTCAGACGGCATTTTATAAGAGAAACTAGCCCCAAAGAATTCCTCTGCAAACTCCGACCGACGCCTAAGAGTGCGTCGATTAAAGAAGGCACAGGCAGTACAGGCCGAGACGTCGTGGTCTGGGCCTAGGTAAGGGAGGCAGTAGGAATGGAAATCCTTATGAGGTATTTGTTTCCCACAAGTCAAGCAATTATTAACTTTAAGCATTTGATCTGACATCGGCTGAGGCAAGAAAGAGTCCCCAACAGGGTACTTAGCTTTTTGAAGTCTTCGGTAGCTGAATTTACAGGAGCTGGCCGACCGGCACTTGCGAACTGCTTCTGCTTCGGGCACCACGCGGCAAGAAAGACTGAGGAAGATGGCGTCAGCTGACTCTTTTATACCCCAGGCGCTCTGACGTCGGGGAAAGGGCGACATCAGCCGACGCCGGACCCAGACTTTGGAATCCGGCCGACCGAAGGGCTGCCTGAGGCAGGACAACCCATATGTAAGGACTGCAGATGCATCCCTGAAGGACATCACAGGTGGATCACAGTTGTATTTTGCTGAAATTGCTGAAGCGTGTATTTTTATGGAAGAATATGAAAGGCCATTGTGAAGCATTTCTGCCAAGTATTCTAGTATCTGTGGGATGCTCATTACTGATGCATCCTGACCCCTGTTGGCATTCCAGATGTTGAATCTCTTCCATTTGGCTGAATAAGTTTTTCTGGTGGAAGGCCTGTGTGCTTCCAGTAAGATCTCTTGAACTTTTTTGGAGAGAGATATGGGGAGTAATCATGGAACCCTCCTAGCTGTCAGTTGCAATGTTTGCAAGTTGGGATGAACAGTCCTGTAATTGTGCTGAGTTATAAGCAGAGGCCATTGAGGCAGGGGCCACGGCTTGGTGCGAGTTATGCTCCTTAGTAATGGATACCAGTGCTGCCTTGGCCAGTCTGGAGCTATCAAAATGCCCTTCGGTTGTTCTGCTTTGATCTTCAGTAACACCTTGGTCATTAATGGTAGAGTTGGGAATGCATAGATTGTTAGAGAATTCCAGCTGAAGGAGAGAGCATCCATTCTCCAGGCTTGAGGATGGTGTGTCCTTGAGCAAAACTTCTTCAGATGATGATTGAGGTGTGAGGCAAAGAGATCTATGTCCGGCCTTCCCCATGCATGAGTTATTTGTGAAAAAATGTCTGGATGCAACATCCATTCGTGCGGATCCATAATGTTTCTGCTTAGACTGTCCGCCAGAACATTGTCCTTGCCTGGAACAAACTGGGATTGCAACTGTATGTTCAGTTTCAGGGACTTTTCCCAAAGAGTCATTGTTAGTCTGCAGAGGGGGTAAGAATGGGTGCCTCCCTGTTTGTTTATTTACCACATAACAGTGGTGTTGTCAGTCCTTATTAACAGATGACCTTGCTGAAGAAGTTTTCCGAAGGCCTCGATTGCATGAATCACTGCCAACATCTCTTTTTGATTGATGTGCAGATGCAATTCTCGGGGAGCCCATTGCCCTTGAATGCATCTGCCCTCCATGTGCACCCCCCATCCATGATCTGAGGCGTCTGTTGTAATGGTTTGGTTTGCTTGAGGTTTGCTGAAGGACATGCCTTTGTTTAGCAGGCTTGCTTGTGCCCACCACAAAAATTCCTTTTGTAGACATGGAATGAGTGGAATAGTTGCTTCTAAGTTGTGGCTGTGTTGAGACCATAAACTTTTTAGGTACCATTGTAGTTTTCTCATGTGTAGTCTTGCCAGTGGAATCAGAAGAATGCAAGATGCCATGTAACCCAGGGCCTGCAGGATCTTCCTTGCAGTCATCTGGGTGTGCTTTGCTAGGCTTTTGAAGTAAACTGGTTCTTGTTTTTCTTTTGTGAGGAAAGCCATTTGTGAATCTGTGTCCAGTTTGGCTCCTAGAAAAATTATTTGTTGGGATGGCAGTAGTCTTGATTTTTGAATGTTGACTGTGTATCCCAAAGCCTGCAGTAGATGAATGACATAGTCCAAGTTTCTTATCAAGGCTTGCTTGCTGTCTGCTTGAATAAGGCAGTCGTCCAGGTAAGGGTATATTTGTATCACCTGGAGTCTGCAGTGCGCAAATACTGATGCCAGGCATTTCGTGAATACTCTGGGCGCAGTAGATAAGCCAAACGGCAATGCTGAGAATTGATAATGCTTTGGCCCTGCAAGAAATCTGAGGTATCTTCTGCAGCTGTGTCTGATTGGGACATGCAGGTATGCCTCCTTGAGGTCCAGAGTAACCAGCCAAGACCCCTTGCCCAGCATGGGAAGGAGTTGCTGTAAAGTCAGCATTTTGAATTTTGGCACAATGAGAAAAGTGTTTAGAGCGGACAAGTCTAGTATAGGTCTCCATTGCTTTTCTTTTCTTGGAACAAGGAACAGTTGAGTAGAATCCCTGGCCTTGTTCCTGAGGAGGAACCTTTTCTATTGCTTTGATTTGTAGTAGCTTTGAAACTTGTAAGAGTGCCTCTGTCCTTTGATTGTGTGGCAGGTTTGGCATGCCTTGTCTTGCTGGTAAGGTATGGAAGTGGAACCTGTAACCTTTGTCTATTATGTCCAAAATCCATTTGTCCTTTGTAAAAACGTGCCAATTTTTTGAAAATAAGGATAATTTTCCCCCTAAAGGTGCTTCTCTTTGAGCCTTGGTCGGCGGTGTCAAAGTCAAGTCATTGTGGTTGTACCTGTGGAGCAGCAGAGGTCCCTGCGCCACTTCTCTGATTTGTTGGTTGCCATTGGCGGCCCTTGTAGGAGCCTCGGTATTGCCCTCTACTCGAGCATGCCTGTTTTTCCCCTTTGGAACTTGTCAGTGTCTGGAAAGGACCAATTCTTTGAAGGCCAATTCCTGCTGAACCTTGGTGGCTGAACCTGGAGGAAATCTTTGACTGTTTGTACTGATTTAGCCTTTTCCTCTATTGATTTCAACACACCCTGTGCATTAGCACCAAAAATCTTTTTCCAGAGGTGCATCTAGAAGCTTTATTTTAACATGATCTGGCAATGTCTGTTCTTTCAACCAAGCATGTCTACGTATGACGGCCCCTGTCATAGCTGACCTACATGAAGCTTCCAATGCATCATAACCACACTGAAGAAAATGATTGCTAACCTGCTGAGTATTATGTACCAAATCCTGCAAGGCCTTTCTATCTAAAAGCTCAGGAGAGGCTAATTTCTTTCTGTAAATCATCCATCAAGAAATCCTGGTACTGAAACATATGAAAAAGACAGTTAAGTGCCCTCATGGCAAGGGTGGATGAAGTATAAACTTTTTTACCCCACCTCTCCAGGGACCTAGATTCCCTGTCTGCGGTCAAAGGATTTTTGGCCGTGGAGGTGGCCACTCCTTTGGGCCCCTGAGAAATAGTTTCTAGATCAACAGAGTGTGCCTTAAAGAGATGTTTATGAGTTTCAGGAACCCTGTAATATCTGTCCGGCTTGACCGGAGCAGGGGGGAGAGAATCAGGAGAAGTACTGGAGTCTGAGAACACGTCACCCAATACATCTAACACTGGGGGTATAGCTAAAGGCCTGTGCTGGGGTAACTTAAGGAAAGTCTGAAGCCTTTTCCTGGAGTCGGAGAAATCCTGGCCCTGCCACTGAAAATGCTCTCTCATGGAGTGGAGAATCTCCCCGAAAGAAATATCCTCAGGAGGAGAGGCAGAGGGAATGGATTCATCAGCATCCGAATCCTAGTAGGGCGGGAAAGATTCTTCCTGGGAATCTGAATGGTCTGACTCACCAGAGGCCTCCTCTGAGGAAAGAGTATACACCTGCTCAACCCTAGGCCTTTTGTCTGAAGCCGGCTGAGAACCTCTGTCTGGATGAGCCTGAGAGCCCCTGATTAAAGAAATTAGATCTGCAGCTAAAGTCATGATCTGTTTATCAGAAGTTGAACCCTGTGGAAAAGATTTAGGAGGGTGAGACTTAGCCTGGCTGGCAGCCTTAGCACGTGTGTAGGCCTTAATGAACATAGGCACAGGAGGCCTTGCTGCCCCATGTGCTGGAGTACCTTTGTCCACCGGTATGGTGTCAGGCAAATCTTGGGCTTTGGTTTCACGGGGAAAATCAACAACCGGCACCGGGAAAGCCTCCGGTACCGAAGTGAGCGGTAAAAAGTACAATTTTGTACCTACCATAAATGTAGATGTCCGATAGGTATGCATCTGCAGTCATTACATATGGGTTGTCCTGCCTCAGGCAGCCCTTCGGTTGGCCGGATTCCAAAGTCTGGGACCGGCGTCGGCTGATGTCGCCCTTTCCCCGACGTCAGAGCGCCTGGGGTATAAAAGCGTCAGCTGATGCCATCTTCCTCAGTGTTTCTTGCCCCAGATGCCAGGTGCCCTCAAAGGAAGGCTAAATTTGGAGAAATACAATAAATTCCAAACATGCACAGAAATATATATGTATATATATATATATATATATATATATATATATATATATATATATATATATATATATATAAAACAAATACACCATAATAGATAACCCCAGCTAGCTATGAGAGGGAAAAGTACCCAATAAATACCAAAGAGGGGAAGGAGGGAGGGTAAACCTGAATGCAGATGCATACCAATCGGACATCTACATTTATGGTAGGTACAAAACTGTACTATGTCCTTCAAGGATGCATCTGCAGTCATCACATATGGGTAGAATACCGTAGCCAATCTGGGGGTGGAGGATCTATGTAAAGGATGGTGCAGCTAAAATGCCCTGCAGGACTGCCGTAGCAAAGCCTGCTCTGGATCTGGAATATAAAGGTAAACTGTAATGCTTGGAAAATGTATGCACGGAGCTCCATGTAGCAGCTTCTAAAATGTCCTTGGTAGCCACCCCTCTTAAGAAGGCTGTGGAGGTGGCTGTGGCTCTGGTGGAATGAGGTCTAATGTTAGCTGACACAGTTTTTCCATGAAAGGAATAACAAAAACGAATGCAATTCCCTACCCATTTTGAAATTGTCTGTTTGGAAATTGCTTTTCCTTGTGCACCAGCAGCATATGCTACCAACAGCTGGTCAGTTTTTCTGTAGCTTTTAGTTCTGTCCAAGTAGCAGCGCAACTGTCTGTGTATGTCCAGGGTGTGCAGAAGTTTCTCCCCTTTGTTTTGTGGATTTGGAAAGAAGGTAGGCAGGTGAATAGCTTGGTTTAATGAGACCCTGGATACCACCTTTGGCATAAATGAAGGATTGGTTCTCAATGAGACTCTGTCCTGATGAAAAATAAGAAATGGCTGTACTGCCATGAGGGCCTGTAACTCAGATACTCTTCTTGCTGAGGTTATGGCCAGAAGGAAGGCGGTCTTCCAAGACAGGAACTGTAGTTCTGCAGATGCTGCTGGTTCAAAGGGAGGCAAAGTTAGTTTTTCCAACACGAAGTTAAGGTCCCAAGTAGGCACTGGAGGTTTCCTTGGAGGATTGATGTTTTTAATTCCTCTTAGAAACTGTCTTAGGAGAGGATGAGAAAAGACAGGTGGATCAGTATTGTACCCTGCTGAAATTGCTGAAGCATGACTTTTAATGGAAGAGTAAGACAGGCCATTGTGGAGCATTTCTGCCAAGTACTCCAGGATATGTGCCATGTTCATCACTATCGCATCTAGGCCCTTTGTGGTGCTCCAAGTGTGAAATAGTACAGTTTTGTACCTACCATAAATGTAGATGTCCGATAGATATGCAACTGCAGTCATAACATATGGGTTGTCCTGCCTCAGGCAGCCCTCGGTCGGCCGGATTCCAAAGTCTGGGTCCGACGTCGGCTGATGTCGCATTTCTCTCCGACGTCAGAGCGGCTGGAGTATATAAGCATCAGCCGACGCCATCTTCTTCCGTGTTTCTTGCCCCAGATGCCAGGTGCCCTCCAATGAAGGCTGTAATCAAATTGGAAGACAAAAATAGGTTTCCAGACAATAAATAAGCAATAAACAGATACACCATAACAGATATCCCCAGCTAAGGATAATAGGGAGAGGAGTGGACCCAAGGCATAGAGGGAAGGAGGGAGGAAAACCGACTGCAGTTGCATATCTATCGGACATCTACATTTATGGTAGGTACAAAACTGTACTATGTCCTTCAAGAATGCAACTGCAGTCATAACATATGGGTTGAATACCATAGCTTAGCTGGGGGAGGTGGTATGCTCTATGAAAAGGATGGTGTAGCTATCAATTCCTGCAGGACTGCCGAAGCAAAGCCTACTCTGGATCTGGAATATAAAGGGAGGTTGTAGTGTTTGGAAAATGTATGCACGGAGCTCCATGTAGCAGCTTCTAGAATGTCCTTTGTAGGTACCCCTCTTAAAAAAGCTGTAGAGGTGGCTGTAGCTCTGGTGGAGTGTGGTCTGACATTGGCTGGCACACTCTTTCCATGGAAGGAATAACATAATCTGATGCAATGTCCAATCCATTTTGAAATTGTCTGTTTGGAAATTGCTTTTCCTTGTACTCCAGGGGCGTAAGCTACAAAAAGTTAATCAGACTTCCTACTGGTCTTGGTTCTGTCTAGGTAGTAGCGAAATTGTCTGTGTATGTCCAAGGTATGTAACAGTCTTTCCCCTTTGTTCTCAGGATTGGAAAAGAAAGTAGGCAGGTGAATTGCTTGATTTAAAGAAACCCTGGATACCACTTTTGGCAGAAAGGTAGGGTTGGTTCGTAGGGAGACCCTGTCTCTGTGAAAAGTTATGAAAGGTGGTATTGCCATTAAGGCCTGTAATTCCAAAACCCTTCTTGCTGAGGTTATGGCCAGCAGGAAAGCTGTCTTCCAGGAAAGAAATTGTAAATCCACAGAAGCTGCTGGCTCGAAGGTAGAGTCAATTTTTCTAGGACAAAATTGAGGTCCCAAGCTGGTACTGGTGCCTTTCTTGGGGGCTTTATATTCTTGATTCCTCTAAGAAATTGCCTTAGCAAAGGATGTGAAAACACAGGTGGATCAGTGTTGTATCTAGCTGAGATAGCTGAAGCATGTATTTTTATGGAAGAGTATGAGAGTCCGTTATGTAACATATCTGCCAAGTATTCCAGAATGAGTGGGCTGCTCAAAAGCGATGCATCATGACCCTTGTTGGTATTCCAAATGCTGAATCTCTTCCATTTGGCTGAATAAGCCTTTCTGGTGGATGGTCTGCGGGCTTCTGTTAGTATCCGCTGAACTTCCTTGGAGAGAGGTAAATTGAGGTTATTTATGGGATTTCCCAAGCTGTTAGCTGTAGAGTCTGGATGTTGGGATGAACAGTCCTAAAGTTGTGTTGAGTCAAAAGCTGGGGCCATTGTGGAAGGGCCCATGTTTTGTTGTGACATATGCTCCGTAGTAGTGGGTACCAGTGTTGTCTTGGCCAGTCTGGAGCTATTAGGATCCCCTTCGGTTGCTCTGCCTTGATCTTTAATAACACTGAGGTCATCAGTGGCAGGGGTGGAAATGCATAAATTATTAGGGAGCTCCAGTTGAATGAGAGGGCATCTACTTTCCATGCTTGTGGATGATATGTCCTTGAGCAGAACTTTTGTAAGTGATGATTGAGGTGGGAGGCAAATAGGTCCACGTCCGGCCTGCCCCATGTCGAGGTGAGTCGTATAAAGATGTCTGGATGTAGCCTCTATTCGTGGGGGTCTAGGAAATTCCTGCTTAGACTGTCCGCCAGAACATTGTCTTTGCCTGGAACAGACTGGGATTGTAGCTGTATGTTTAGACCCAGTGATTTTTCCCAAAGATTCATTGTCAGTCTGCAAAGGGGGTAAGAATGAGTGCCCCCCTGCTTGTTTATGTACCACATCACAGTGGTGTTGTCTGTCCGTATTAGTAGGTGGCCTTGTTGAAGTTGTTTTCCAAAGGCCTCGATGGCATGCATTACTGCTAGCATTTCTTTTTGGTTGATATGCAGATGTGTTTCCTTTGGGGACCATTGCCCTTGAATACATCTGCCCTCCATGTGCGCCCCCCATCCAAGGTCTGAGGCGTCTGTGGTCATTGTCTGTGTTATCTGAGGTTTTTTGAACGACATGCCTGTGTTTGACTGGCTTACTGTGGCCCACCATAGAAATTCCTTTTGAAGACATGGAATGAGTGGGATAGTTGCTTCTAGGTTGTTGCTGTGTTGAGACCATAAGCTTTTTAAGTACCATTGAAGCTTTCTCATGTGTAGTCTTGCTAGTGGGACCAAGAGAATGCAGGATGCCATGTAACCCAGGGCCTGTAGGAAACTCCTTGCAGTCATCTGGGTGAGCTTTGCTAAACTTTTGAAGTAATGAGTTAACTTCTTTTGCTTGTCTTCTGTCAGGTAAGCCATTTGAGAGGCTGTGTCTAGTTTGGCTCCTAAGAAGGTTATTTGCTGGGATGGCTGAAGTCTTGACTTTTGAAAGTTGACTGTGTATCCCAGAACCTGTAGCAAGTGTATGACATAATTCAAGTTTTTTGTCAAAGTTAGTTTGTTGTCCGCTTGTATGAGGCAATCATCCAGGTACGGGTAGATTTGAATCCCTTGGAGCCTGCAATGAGCAATTACTGATGCCAGGCATTTCGTGAATACTCTGGGCGCAGTAGATAAGCCAAATGGCAATGCTGAGAATTGATAGTGCTCTGGCCCTGCAAGAAATCTGAGGTATCTTCTGCAGCTGTGTCTGATAGGGACATGCAGGTATGCCTCCTTGAGGTCCAGAGTAATCAGCCAAGACCCCTTGCCCAGCATGGGAAGGAGTTGCTGTAAAGTCAGCATTTTGAACTTTGGTACTATGAGAAAAGTGTTTAGAGCGGACAAGTCCAGTATTGGTCTCCATTGATATTCTTTTCTTGGAACAAGGAACAGTCTTGAATAAAACCCCTGACCTTGTTCTTGTTGTGGAACTTTTTCTATTGCTTTGATCTGAGCAAGCAGAGAAATTTGCTTGATAGCCTCTGCCCTCTGATTTTGTGGAAGGTTTGGCATGCCTTGTTTTCTTGGCAATGCATAAAAGTGGAACCTGTAACCGTGGTCTATAATGTCCAAAATCCATTTGTCTTTTGTCAGTTTGTGCCAATCTTTTGAAAACAGAGATAACTTTCCGCCCAAAGGAGCTTCTGTTTGCTCCTTGGTCAGTGGAAATAGAGGAAAGTCATTGAGATTGCCCCTGCGGTGCAGGAGAAACCCGTGTCACTTCTTTGGTTTGCTGGTTGCCATTGTCGTCCCCTGTAGGATCCTCTGTATTGTCCTCTTCCTCGGGCACACCTGTTTTTGCCCCTTTGAAATCTTTCAGGATTAGGAAAGGACCAGTTTTTAGAAGGCCAGTTCCTGCTGAATCTGGGTGGCTGAACCTGGAGGAAATCCTTGACTGTCTGAACTGACTTGGCTTTTTCCTCAATGGACTTTAACACATCTTTAGCATTAGCACCAAAAAGCTTGTTGTTTTCCAAGGGTGCATCAAGAAGTTTTGACTTAACATGATCTGGTAAAGGTTGTTCTTTTAGCCATGCATGTCTACGAATGACCACCCCTGTCATAGCTGCCCTACATGAAGCCTCCAATGCATCATATCCACACTGTAAAAAATGATTGCTAACCTGCTGACAGTTATGCACAGCCTCCTGCAAAGACTTCCTATCTAAAGGTTCAGGAGAGGCCAAACTTTTCTGTAAATCATCTAACAGGAAATCCTGATATTGAAACATGTGAAAGAGACAATTGAGAGCTCTCCTAGATAAAGTAGTAGAGGTGTAGACCTTCTTCCCCCACCTCTCTAAGGACCTTGCTTCCCTGTCGGAAGGCAAAGGATTTTTGGAGGTGGTAGCTGAAACCCCTTTAGGCCCCTGGGAAATTGTTTCTAAATCAACAGCATGGGCCCTAAATAAATGAGAATGGGTATCTGGGACCCTATAGTTTCTGTCAGGCTTGACAGGAGCAGGAGGAAGAGTATCAGGGGTAACACTGGAGTCAGAGTATAGGTCATCCAAAACATCAAGCACAGGAGGTATAGCTAAGGGTCTGTGTTGAGGCTTTTTGAGGAAGGTTCGAAGGCGCTTTCTGGAATCAGAAAATTCCTGGCCTTGCCACTTAAAATGCTCCCTCATGGAATGCAGAACTTCCCCAAAAGAAATATCCTCAGGAGGAGAGGCCGAGGGAATGGAGTCCTCTGCATCTGAATCCTCATAGGTCTGGAAGGGCTCTTGCTGGCTTTCGGAGTGATCAGAGTCCTCAGAATCTTCATCTGAAGGCAGAGGGTCAGAGGGTTCAACCCTGGGCCTCTTAACAGGAGGAGGCTGGGATCCTCTCTCAGGATGGGCCTGGGAACCTCTGATCAGGGAAATTAAATCTGCGGCCATGGACATGATTTGAGTTTCAGGAGTAGGCTGAGGTAATGTTTTAGCAGTAAGATGCTTGGACTTGCTGGCTGCCTTGGCACGTGTGTAGGCCTTGATAGACATGGACATGGGAGGCCTAGCCGCTCCATGTGCAGGGGTGACCTTATCAACAGTAATGGTCTCGGGCATTTCCTCGGTTTCGGTATCCGGAGGAAAATCAATAACTGGCGTCGGAGTGGCCTCCGGTATCGGAGGTATCGGTAATGCGGTGTCTTCGGTTCGGAGCGGTGGAATAACTGCCTCAGAGGGAACCGGGGCACTCACAGTTAGTTTTGGCGTGGTGTTGGTGCAAGACGCGGGCCGAGGATGTCGGTCCCGGTCTTTTCATTTCTTAGGAGTCTGCGTTGTCGGTTGTTCCGACGGCATTGTATAATCAAATTTTTCGCCGAAAAACTCTTCAGCGAACTCCGCCCGGCACCTGAGAGTGCGCTTGTTGAAGCTAGCACAGGCGGCACAGGCCGAGACGTCGTGGTCTGGGCCAAGGCAAGGAAGGCAGTGAGAGTGGAAATCCTTATGAGGTATTTGTTTACCACAAGACAAACAATTAATTACTTTTTCAGTAATTTCTGACATCGGCTGAGGCAAGAAACGGTCCCCAACGGGGTACTTAGCTTTTTTGATGACTTCGGTTACGAAGAATACAGGAGCTGACCGACCGGCATTTGCGAACTGCTTCTGCTTCGGGCACCGCGCGGCAAGAAAGACTGAAGAAGATGGCGTCGGCTGATGCTTATATACTCCAGCCGCTCTGACGTCGGAGAGAAATGCGACATCAGCCGACGTCGGACCCAGACTTTGGAATCCGGCCGACCGAGGGCTGCCTGAGGCAGGACAACCCATATGTTATGACTGCAGTTGCATTCTTGAAGGACATCTTTTCCATTTTGCTGAATATGCCTTTCTTGTGGAAGGCCGGCGAGCTTCCATGATGATATCCTTCACTCTCTTGGATAGCTTATCCTGAGGAGGAGTCAAGGTATTTTCCAGGCTGTTAGTTGCAAGGTTTTCAGGTTGGAATGCAGAGTTTTGTAATTGTGCTGTGTCAGGAGAAGTGGCCATTGAGGAAGAGGCCATGGTTTCGTGTGTGACATGCTCTTTAACATTGGGTACCAGTGCTGTCTTGGCCAGTCCGGAGCTATCAGAATCACTTTTGGCTGCTCTGTCCTGATCTTCAGTAAGACCTTGGTCATTAATGGAAGAGGTGGAAATGCATACACTGTTAGAGTTCTCCAGCTGAAAGATAGGGCGTCCACTTTCCATGCTTGTGGGTGGTATGTCCTTGAGCAGAATTTCTTCAGCTGATGATTGTGGGGGGAGGCAAAAAGATCTATGTCTGGCCTTCCCCATGATTGTGTTACCTGTAGGAAGATGTCTGGGTGCAGCATCCATTCGTGTGCATCCATGATATTTCTGCTTAAGCTGTCCGCCAGTATATTGTCTTTTCCTGGCACAAACTGGGATTGCAGCTCTATATTGAGTTTCAAGGAAAGTTCCCATAGATTCATTGCCAGTCTGCAAAGAGGGTAGGAATGGGTGCCTCCTTGCTTGTTTATGTACCACATAACTGTGGTGTTGTCTGTCCTTATTAGCAGGTGGCCTTGATGCAGAAAGAGTTTGAAGGCCTCAATTGCATGTATCACTGCCAGCATTTCCTTTTGGTTTATGTGCATGCGTAGCTCCTTTTGTGACCATAGTCCTTGAATACATCTGCCCTCCATGTGTGCTCCCCAACCGTGGTCTGAAGTGTCCGTTGTAATGGTTTGGCTGGCTACTGGCTTACTGAAGGGCAGACCCCTGTTTGACTGGCTTGCTTGAGCCCACCACAGAAATTCCTTTTGGAGGCATGGAATGAACGAGATCAAAGTTTCTAAGCTCTGACTGTGCTGAGTCCATAAACTCCTTAGGTACCATTGTAGTCTCCTCATATACAGCCTTGCTTGTGGAATCAGAAGAATGCAAGATGCCATGTAACCCAGGGCCTGCAGGATTTTCCTTGCAGTCAGCTGAGTTTGTCTTGTCAGATTCTTGAAGTAATCCGGTAGTTGTCTTTGTTTTTCTTCTGTGAGAAAAGCCATTTGGGTGGTTGTGTCTAGATCCGCACCCAGAAAAGTTATTCTTTGGGATGGAACAAGTCTTGATTTGTGAATGTTGACTGTATATACCAAGGCCTGCAGTAGGTGGATGGCATAATTCAAGTCCTTTACCAAAGTTTGTTGGCTGTCCGCTTGTATAAGGCAGTCGTCCAGATATGGGTATATTTGAATCCCTGAAGTCTGCAGTGTGCAATTACTGATGCCAGGCATTTCGTGAATACTCTGGGCAGTAGATAAGCCAAAGGGCAATGCTGAGAATTGATAATGCTCTGAACCTGCAAGAAATCTGAGGTGTCTTCTGCAACTTTGTCTGATAGGGACATGCAGGTATGCCTCCTTGAGGTCTAGAGTCACCAGCCAAGACCCCTTGCCCAGCATGGGAAGGAGTTGCTGTAGAGTCAGCATTTTGAATTTTGGCACAATGAGATAAGTATTCAGTGCGGATAAGTCGAGAATAGGCCTCCATTGATTTTCTTTTCTTGGAACAAGGAATAGTCTGGAATAAAATCCTTGGCCTTGTTCTGAAACAGGAACCTTTTCTATAGCTTTCATTTGCATTAAGTTGGAGATTTGTTTCAAAGCCTCTGCCCTTTGATTTGGTGGCAGGTCTGGCATGCCTTTTCTTTTTGGCAATGTGTGAAAATGGAACCTGTATCCTCTGTCTATTATTTGCAATGTCCATTTGTCTCTTGTAATACTGTGCCAATTTTCTGAGAATAAAGAAAGCTTTCCGCCCAAAGGTGCTTCTAATTGAGCCCTGGTTGGCGGAGTCAAAGCAAAGTCATTGAGTCTGTCCTTGTGCAGCAGTTGTAGGTCCTGCACTACCTCTCTGGTTGGGAGGCTGCCATTAACGTCCTCTGTAGGAGCCTCTAGCTTGCCCTCTACCTCTGGCACGCCTGTTCTTGCCTCTCTGAAATCTTTCTGTGTCCGGAAAGGACCAATTCTTGGTAGGCAATTTCTGCTGAATCTTGGTGGTTGGACTTGTAGAAAATCTTTGACTGTTTGTACAGATTTTGCCTTTTCCTCAAATTTCTTTAAGACCTCCTGAGCAGTGGAGCCAAATAACTAAGTTAAGGCTTCTGCTGCAAAAAACACTACCCCCTGTGACAGGGATTCTAGGGCACTGGATAAATGGGGAAAAAAGGTTTAGTCATCGCTACCTTGGCTATAAGGGCCTTAAACTGTCAGTTTCATATGCTCAAATATCAGCAACATGTCATAGCATTGCTTAAACAGAAAATGTTTAAATGCTCCGGACCCATCTGAAGGAATAGCGTCCGAGGCTCCAATACCTTGAGTTTCCAGCGGCATAGCCAACTCCACGTGGGAGTCGGTAGCGGCCTGCGACTCTAAAGTAGCAGGAGTCAGGGGCTGCGAAAGCACCTCACTGAGAACCGACGAACTGGTGACTGGCTTAGGAGAAGCTTCGTCGTCGGTTTTGGGCCTCGGTTGTCTTTCTTTTTCTTTGTGTTTTTTGTGAACTCCGGTAGTCGGATGGCTTTCCGACGACATTTCTGGATAATTAAACCTGCGTCCAAAGTAGTTTAAAGCAAAATCATACCGACGCTTAATAGTGCGTTGGTTAAATCTAGCACAAAACCGACAACCTGGAACGTTATGGTCAGGGCCTAGGCAAGGAATACAGTAAGAATGAAAGTCCTTATGAGGTATTTGCTTCCCACAAGAAATACAATTATTGACTTTTTCTGACATCGGTCCGGAGCACGAAAAAAGTTTCCCCAATGGGGTACTTAGCTTTATAGAAGACTTCGGATCTGAAATTCGAACTCAAAAATCTCTGGAGTCGGCCGATCGGCACTTGCGAACTGCTTCTCCTTCTGGCACCGCGCGGCAAGAAAGACTAAAGAAAATGACGTCGGCCACATCTTTTATACCCCTAACGACCTGACGTCAGGGAAGGGGTGACAGCGGCCGACGCAGGACCCAGGACTTTGGAATTCAGGCCGACTGAGGGCAACCTGCCAGCAGGATTACTGAAATGTAATGACTGCAACAGTGAAACACGAAGAACATCTGGCAATTCAAGGCCCTAATGACCAAAGTTGCAGAAGTGTATACCTTCTTACCCCATCTATCCACCGCCCTGGAGTCTCTATCAGAGGGGGTAGGATTTCTGGCAGTAGTAGCTTTAATGCCCTTGGGTCCCTGTGAAATGGTTTCAGGATCCGCAGTAGGATTTTTGAAAAGGAACTTGTGAGAGTCAGGAACCCTGTAATATCTATAAGGTTTTCTGGAAATTGGAGGAAAAGAGTCAGGGGCCATGCTAGATTCCGAACAGGCATCAACAATGTCCAGTACAGGAGGTATAGCTAAAGGCCTGTGCTGGGGCAGGAGTAAGAAATCCCTAAGCCCCTTTTTAGAATCAGAGAAATCCTGACTTTGCCAACAAAAAACTGCCTGAGAGTATGCAAGGTTTCACCAAAAGAGAAATACCCTGGGGGGGGAAGCAGAGGGAATAGAGTCCTCAGCATCAGAATCCTCATAGGTAGATAAGGGTAAATCCTGGTCATCAGAGGAAACAGAAATTTCAGAATCCTGGTCAGAAGTATCATAAGCAAACTCAGTCCTAGGTCTCTTGGAGGGGGGAGGTTGGCTTCCCCTGATTAAAGTAATAAGGTCTTCAGTCATTCTTATCATTTGTTCTTTAGGCATAGAGGCCTGACCATGTGGTCTGGGCATCAGTTTTCCAGGCATGGTTCGAGTTTTAGGCCTTCAAGAAGAAGCAGATGGTGCTGGTTTAATATGCAAGTCAGTAGGCCTGAATACACCCTCAAAAGCCGGTGCCTGCACAGCGGCTCTGGACCCATCCAAGGTAGAGAAATCCGCAGGTTCCACTGTTGAGGCATCTCGCGGCATACCGGACTCCGAATGGGTCTCAGTAGAGACCTGCAAATCTGAAGTAGCGGGTATCAGGGGCTGGGAAAGTGCCTCAATGACTACCGGCGAACTGGGCGGCCTGTCTGTCTATCTTTGCATTTCTTCGGAATGTCGGTAGTCCGATGGCTTACAGAAGACATATCAGGATAATTTAACTGAGCACCAAAAAATTTAGAAGGGCAAATATACCGACGACTGTTCTGAGTTCATGGTTTAAATAAGCACAAAACCGACAGCGAGGTACATAGTTGTCAGGGCCTAGGCAAAGAATACAGTACGAATGAAAATCTTTATGAGGTTGTTTGCTTTCCATAAGAAATGCAATTATTTACTTTTACTGACATCGGTTTAGAGCAAGAAAAAGTTTCCCCAACGGGGTACTTAGCTATTAGTTGAAGACTTCGGTTCTGAAACTCGAAATCGAAAATTTCAAGAGTCGGCCGACCGGCATTTGCGATCTGCTTCTGCTTCAGGCACCGCACGGCAAGAAAGACTGATGTAATGACATCGGCTGCATGTTTTATAACCCTGACGACCTGACGTCAAGGAAGAAGAGACAGCAACCGACGCAGGACCCAAGACTTTGTTAATCAGGCCGACTGAGGGCTACCTGCAAGCAGATAACCCAAATGTAATGACTGCAACAGTGAAACATGAAGAACATCAGTCTATTAACAGCTGACAGCCTTTATCCTCGGCTGACAGAGGCAAAGCAAAAGTTTAGTTGTCATGGGTTAGCTTGGTGTAACATGACTGGATTAGAAATGCCTCCAAACTAGTAAGTATATTATATTTTAAATGGCAGTACTGTTTGTGAGGTATAGGAACCACATTCAGAAAACAAAGCTGCAATATCTACTTACATGTTGATTTTTTTAAAGCACAGCAGAACTGCTGTTAGAGAAAATATCAGGAAGAACAAGCAAACTGGAACTATTATAGCTTCGATTTCTCCATTTGCTGAAAAACATGAGAAATAAATAACGGAAACTTTAATAAGTATAGAAATAATGGCAATATAAAATAATCAAACATCCATTAACTCTACCCATTTACCCCCCCTCCACAAAAAAAAAAAAAAAAAAAAAGACAAGGACATTGTTTATACACTGAAAATCCATAATGGAGAGCCATACATCTCAACGGTCCAGATTTTTACCTCATATTTTTGGTCTGTTCCTCATAAAATTTATGGTTTTCTGGCAAGTCACTAAGAGAAGATAAGTCACTAAATAATGACATGCATTTAAGTTTCATATGTTATATCCTTTAGAAAATGCATGCTAACACAAATCTTGTTATGCTAGCAACTAAGTGTATAAGAGCATAAGAGCACTACTTAAAATTTGCCCCTGTTTTTCGGCATTTGTTCCCCCATTATTTTAGGCTTTGTCCAGATTTCTTGAGCTAAGAGGTTGAGAGAGAGAGAGAGATTAATTGCCTTGATAACCTTAAGTTTTACTGCTTTGCCGCCTACTTTCTGGCATTTTCTGGCTTGCTAAAGTTTATATCTGTAACAGTAACAGTACTTGGAACACATCTAGAGCCTGTTTACTGCATTTCCTGTGATGCACTTAATTTAAAATCGTTTTTTTCTCTAAAAACTGCATTTTACCTGATTTTGGCCTAGCACTCAAGTGTGGGGTCATTTATTGCACTGTTGTGATTATTTTGCTGCTTGTGTATCTCTGCTACCTTTAAACTACAACAAAAAGAAGAAAAAAAAATCTTGCTTTTTTCCCACTTTTTTTCTCTAAAAAATGCATTTTACCTGATTTTGGCCTAGCACTCAAGTGTGGGGTCATTTATTGCACTGTTGTGATTATTTTGCTGCTTGTGTATCTCTGCTACCTTTAAACTACAACAAAAAGAAAAAAAAATCTTGCTATTTTCCCACTTTCTGAAAGTTAAGAAAGTTCAGTTACAGATTTGCTGTTCTGAACTGTTTGGAAGTTTCTAGAAGGCCAGTGCTTACTTGGGCTAAAGGGAAGTCTCTGTGTTCACCAGTGGGAGTGGTTAACACTGAACAGCCTGCCTGTCCCTGGAGGAGTGGTTACTACCTAGAAGCTGTAGTTTTATTGGCCATTTTGGGTCAATTCTAAACTCCTTGAACTGCCTCTCTTAAAACCCGACTGTCTCGTGGTTTTGGCGTCTTTTCAGGCTTGCTAGTTGTTGCTGAAGCACCTACCAAGGGGAGAAAACGCTGAGAGAAGAAAAGGAGCCACTTTTGTGATTTTAAGTATTTTCTTCTGATTTCTTGTTAAGTTTTACTGCTTTGCCGTCTACTTTTTGGCATTTTCTGGCTTGCTAAAGTTTATATCTGTAACAGTAACAGTACTTGGAACACATCTAGAGCCTGTTTACTGCATTTCCTGTGTTGCACTTAATTTAAAATCGTTTTTTTTCTCTAAAAACTGCATTTTACCTGATTTTGGCCTAGCACTCAACTGTGGGGTCATTTATTGCACTGTTGTGATTATTTTGCTGCTTGTGTATCTCTGCTACCTTTAAACTACAACAAAACGAAAAAAAAACCAAAAAAATCTTGCTTTTTTCCCACTTTCTGAAAGTTAAGAAAGTTCAGTTACAGATTTGCTGTTCTGAACTGTTTGGAAGTTTCTAGAAGGCCAGTGCTTACTTGGGCTAAAGGGAAGTCTCTGTGTTCACCAGTGGGAGTGGTTAACACCGAACAGACTGCCTGTCCCTGGAGGAGTGGTTACTACCTAGAAGCTGTAGTTTTATTGGCCATTTTGGGTCAATTCTAAACTCCTTGATCTCTCCCTCTCTTAAAACCCTACAACTCTCTTTTTGCGCGGTTTTGCGCACTGAGCAGCGCCGCCTAAACAGGCTTAAACTATTCCAGGCTCCACAAAGTCTACTCTTCACTTTTTCCCTTAGAACTGTTCAAACTCTCAAAGTAATCACTCTATTCTCTTTCTAAAGCCCTGCACTTGCTCAGCTCTTATAAGGAAACACTAACTAACTAAAGCACTACACCCTCCTTGACTTCTCATAAGTATTAGGCTCCCGATTGGTCCTTCCTGATCAAGTGAAAAATCAGTTCCCTTCCCTAATCTGATCAGTAAAAAAAAAGTACAGTTTTGTACCTACCATAAATGTAGATGTCCGATAGATATGCAACTGCAGTCCTGACATATGGGTTGTCCTGCCTCAGGCAGCCCCTCGGTCGGCCGGATTCCAAAGTCTGGGTCCGGCGTCGGCTGATGTCGCCTCTTCCCCGACGTCAGAGCGGCTGGGGTATAAAAGCATCAGGCGACGCCATCTTCTTCAGTGTTTCTTGCCCCAGATGCCAGGTGCCCTCCAAGGAAGGTTAAATTTAGAGAATGGATACAATTCCAGACATGCACAATAGTAATAAACAGATACACCATAAAAGCTATCCCCAGCTAAGTTGGAAAAGGGGTAGTGGACCCAAAAAAGTAAATTACAGAGGGGTAGGAGGGAGGGTAAACCTGACTGCAGTTGCATATCTATCGGACATCTACATTTATGGTAGGTACAAAACTGTACTATGTCCTTCAAGAATGCAACTGCAGTCCTGACATATGGGTTGAATACCATAGCCAAGCTGGGGGTGGTGGGATCTAAGAAAAAGATGGTGTAGCTAAAATGCCCTGCAGGACTACCGAAGCAAAGCCTGCTCGGGATCTGGAGTATACAGGCAGGTTGTAGTGTTTGGAAAATGTATGCACGGAGCTCCATGTAGCAGCTTCTAGAATGTCCTTTGTAGCCACCCCTCTTAGAAAGGCTGTGGAGGTGGCTATAGCTCTGGTGGAGTGTGGCCTGATATCGGCTGGCACACCTTTTCCATGGAAGGAGTAACAGAATCTGATGCAGTGTCCAATCCATTTTGAAATTGTTTGTTTGGAAATTGCCTTTCCTTGCACTCCAGCAGTGTAAGCTACAAATAGTTGGTCAGACTTTCTGTTGGCCTTTGTTCTGTCCAAGTAGTAGCGTAATTGTCTGTGTATGTCCAAAGTGTGCAGCAGCTTTTCCCCTTTATTTTGAGGATTGGGAAAGAAGTAGGCAGGTGAATTGCTTGATTTAGAGACACCCTGGATATCACTTTTGGCATGAATGAAGGATTGGTTCTTAAAGAAACTCTGTCCTGATGAAAAATGAGGAATGGAGGTACTGCCATGAGGGCCTGTATCTCAGAGACTCTTCTTGCTGAGGTAACTGCCAACAGGAAAACTGTTTTCCAGGAGAGAAATTGCATTTCTGAAGATGCTGCTGGCTCAAAAGGAGGAAGAGTTAATTTTTCCAAGACAAAGTTGAGGTCCCATGCAGGCACTGGTGGTTTCCAGGGAGGTTTGATATTCTTTATCCCTCTTAGAAACGGTCTTAGCAAAGGATGTGAAAACACAGGTGGATCGCAGTTGTATTTTGCTGAGATTGCTGAAGCGTGTACTTTTATGGAAGAATATGAAAGGCCACTATGAAGCATTTCTGCCAAGTATTCTAGTATCTGTGGCATGCTTATTACTGATGCATCCTGACCCTTGTTGGCATTCCAGGTGATGAATCTCTTCCATTTGGCTGAATAAGTTTTTCTGGTGGAAGGTCTACGTGCTTCCAGTAAGATCTCTTGAACTTTTTTGGAGAGAGAGATATGGGTGGAAGTCATGGGACCCTCCAAGCTGTTAGCTGCAATGTTTGCAGGTTGGGATGAACCGTCCTGTATTTGTGCTGAGTTAAAAGCAGAGGCCATTGAGGCAGGGGCCATGGCTTGGTGCGAGATATGCTCCTAAGTAATGGATACCAGTGCTGCCTTGGCCAGTCTGGAGAAATCAAAATACCTTTCAGTTGTTCTGCTTTGATCTTCAGTAACACCTTGGTCATTAATGGTAGAGGTGGGAATGCATAGATCGTCAGAGAATTCTAGCTGAAGGAGAGAGCATCCATTCTCCAGGCTTGTGGATGGTGTGTCCTCGAACAGAACTTCTTCAGATGATGATTACGGTGAGAGGCAAAGAGATCTATGTCCGGCCTTCCCCATGCATGAGTTATTTGTGAAAAAATGTCTGGATGCAGCATCCATTCGTGCGGGTCCAAAATGTTTCTGCTTAGACTGTCCGCCAGGACATTGTCCTTGCCCGGAACAAACTGGGATTGCAACTGTAAGTTCAGTTTCAGGGACTTTTCCCAAAGAGTCATTGTTAGTCTGCAGAGGGGGTAAGAATGAGTGCCTCCCTGTTTGTTTATGTACCACATGACAGTGGTGTTGTCTGTCTTTATTAGCAGATGACGTTGTTGAAGAAATTTTTCGAAAGCCTCGATTGCATGAATCACTGCCAACATCTCTTTTAGATTTATGTGCAGATGCATTTCCCGGGGAGTCCATTGCCCTTGCATGCATCTGCCCTCCATGTGCGCCCCCCATCCATGATCTGAGGCGTCTGTTGTAATGGTTTGACTTGCTTGAGGTTTGTTGAAAGACATGCCTTTGTTTAATTGACTTGCTTGTGCCCACCACAAAAATTCCTTTAGGAGACATGGAATGAGTGGTATAATTTCTCCTAAGTTGTGGCTGGGTTGAGACCATAAACTTTTTAGGTACCATTGTAGTTTTCTCATGTGTAGTCTTGCCAGTGGAATCAGAAGAATGCAAGATGCCATGAAACCCAGGGCCTGCAGGATTTTCCTTGCAGTCATCTGGGTGAGCTTTGCTAGGCTTTTGAAGTAATCTGGTAATTGTTCTTGTTTTTCTTCTGTGAGGAAAGCCATTTATGAGTTTGTGTCCAGTTTGGCTCCTAGAAAAATTATTTGCTGGGATGGCAGTAGTCTTGATTTTTGAATATTGACTGTGTATCCCAAAGCCTGTAGTAAGTGTATGACATAGTCCAAGTTTCTTATCAAGGCTTGTTTGCTGTCCGCTTGTATAAGGCAGTCGTCCAGGTAAGGGTATATTTGTATCCCCTGGAGTCTGCAATGTGCAATTACTGATGCTAGGCATTTTGTGAATACTCTGGGTGCAGTAGATAAGCCAAACGGCAATGCTGAGAATTGATAATGCTCTGACCCTGCAAGAAATCTGAGGTATCTTCTGCAACTGTGTCTGATTGGGACATGCAGGTATGCCTCCTTGAGGTCCAGAGTAACCAGCCAAGACCCCTTGCCCAGCATGGGAAGAAGTTGCTGTAACGTCAGCATTTTGAATTTTGGCACAATGAGAAAAGTGTTTAGAGCGGACAAGTCCAGTATAGGCCTCCATTGCTTTTCTTTTCTTGGAACAAGGAACAGTCTTGAGTAGAATCCCTGACCTTGTTCCTGAGGAGGAACCTTTTCTATTGCTTTGATCTGTAACAGGTTTGAAACTTGTATGAGTGCCTCTGCCCTTTGATTTTGTGGCAGGTTTGGCATGCCTTGTCTTGTTGGTAAGGTATGGAAGTGGAACCTGTAACCTTTGTCTATTATGTCCAGAATCCATTTGTCCTTTGTTAAAACGTGCCAATTCTTTGAAAATAAGGATAATTTTCCGCCTAAAGGTGCTTCTCTTTGAGCCTTGGTCGGTGTCAAAGTCAAGTCATTGTGATTGTCCCTGTGGAGCAGTAGAAGTCCCTGCGCCACTTCTCTGATTAGTTGGTTGCCATTGGCGGCCCTGTAGGAGCCTCGGTATTGCCCTCTACCTCGAGCACACCTGTTTTTTCCCCTTTGGAACTTGTCAGTGTCTGGAAAGGACCAATTCTTTGAAGGCCAATTCCTGCTGAACCTCGGTGGCTGAACCTGGAGGAAATCTTTGACTGTTTGTACTGATTTAGCCTTTTCCTCAATAGATTTCAACACATCCTGTGCATTAGCACCAAATAGCTTCTGTTTTTCCAGAGGTGCATCTAGGAGCTTTACCTTAACATGATCTGGCAATGCCTGTTCTTTCAACCAAGCATGTCTACGTATGACGGCCCCTGTCATAGCTGCCCTACATGAAGCTTCCAATGCATCATAACCACACTGAAGAAAATGATTGCTAACCTGCTGAGTATTATGAACCAAATCCTGCAAGGCCTTTCTATCTAAAGGCTCAGGAGAGGCTAACTTTTTCAGCAAATCATCCATCAAGAAATCCTGATACTGAAACATATGAAAAAGACAGTTAAGTGCCCTCATGGCAAGGGTGGTTGAGGTATAAGCTTTTTTGCCCCATCTCTCCAAGGACCTAGATTCCCTGTCTGCGGGCAAAGGGTTTTTGGCCGTGGAGGTGGCCACTCCTTTGGGCCCCTGAGAAATAGTTTCTAGATCCACAGAGTGGGCCTTAAAGAGATGCTTATGAGTTTCAGGAACCCTGTAATATCTGTCTGGCTTGACAGGAGCAGGAGGGAGAGAATCAGGGGAAGCACTGGAGTCTGAATACACATCATCCAATACATCTAACACTGGTGGAATAGCTAAAGGCCTGTGCTGGGGTAACTTAAGGAAAGTACGTAGCCTTTTCCTGGAGTCAGAGAAATCCTGGCCCTGCCACTGAAAATGCTCTCTCATGGAGTGGAGAATTTCCCCAAAATAAATATCCTCTGGAGGAGAGGCAGAGGGAATGGATTCATCAGCATCAGAATCCTCGTAGGCCTGGAAGGATTCTACCTGGGAATCTGAATGGTCTGAGTCCCCAGAGGCTTCATCTGAGGAAAGGGTATCTGTCTGCTCAACCCTAGGCCTTTTGTCTGCAGGCGGCTGAGAACCTCTGTCTGGGTGTGCCTGAGAGCCTCTGATTAAAGAAATTAGATCTGCAGCTAAAGTCATGATCTGTTTATCAGAAGTGGAACCCTGGGAAAAGGATTTAGGAGGGTGAGCCTTAGCCTGGATGGCAGCCTTAGCACGTGTGTAGGCCTTGATGGACATAGGGACCGGAGGCCTAGCTGCCCCACATGCTGGAGTAACTTTACTCACCGGTATGGTGTCAGGTAAGTCCTGGGCTTCGGTTTCAGGAGGAAAATCAACAACCGGCACCGGGGTAACCTCCGGGACCGAAGTGTGCGGTAAAGCGGTGTCGTTGGTCTGGAGCGGTTGAATTACCGCCTCCGAAGAGACTGATGCACTCGCGGTAGGCTTTGGCATGTCGTTGGTGGAAAACGCGGGCCGAGAATGTCAGTCCCGGTCCTTCCGTTTTTTGGAAATATGTGTTGTCGGTTGTTCCGATGGCATAATATAGGAGAAATTTTCCCCAAAAAAGTCTTCAGCAAATTCTGCCCGGCGCCTGAGAGTGCGCTTATTGAAGCAAGCACAGGCAGCACAGGCCGAGACGTCGTGGTCTGGGCCCAGGCAGGGAAGGCAGTAAGAATGGAAGTCCTTATGAGGTATTTGTTTACCACAAGACAAACAATTATTAACTTTTGCAGTTTTATCTGACATCGGTTGAGGCAAGAAAAGGTTCCCCAACGGGGTACTTAGCTTTTTGATAACTTCGGTAACTGAAAACATAGGAGCTGGCCGACCGGCACTTGCGAACTGCTTCTGCTTCGGGCACTGCGCGGCAAGAAAGACTGGAGAAGATGGTATCGCCTGATGCTTTTATACCCCAGCCGCTTTGACGTCGGGGAAGAGGCGACATCAGCCGACGCCGGACCCAGACTTTGGAATCTGGCCGACCGAGGGGCTGCCTGAGGCAGGACAACCCATATGTCAGGACTGCAGTTGCATTCTTGAAGGACATCAGTTCCCTATACTAATCTGGTATGTCCAAGAGTCAGTTTCAAGGTTACTCTCCAGTCCAGCTGGTGAATCTGGGAATTTTTTGAGGCAATGTTACAATTGCCTTATGTACACAGACAACCCTCTCCTCCTTCCAACAAACTCTAATACATGTGAGAGATGCAGTTACACAGCCAAACTGGAGGCAGAGCTCTCTCAACCCAAGACTGGCACAGTCAGTCAGGAGGAAAAGGTAACCACCCACACCACAAATCCAGTCTCACATAGACCTATTGCATCTGATACCCAACACATAAACACACAAAAACATACTCGGAGGCTCTAAATAAAAATCTGCCTAAACAGCAAAGACCTCCTAAGCAGATATCCAAGCAACAGCCACCCCTCAACAATACCCATTAATCACATATCTCACAAAATCAGTGTGCCTCACAGTCACAGCCCTTAAGGCCAAACAACACACCAAATACACTTGCTATAGGGGACTTTGTTGTCCGGCACACTGACGTCACAGACTGAACAAGGAGAAGGTCACTGTAAGCTGCCTGTCGGGTGCCAGGATCCGCCACATAACGCAAGCACTCAGGTACAAGTATGACTCCGTCATTGTCCATGCTGGTGTGAATGACCTGAGACGTACCTCCCTGGACTACATGAAAAGAGACATAGAGGAGCTCTCTGACCATGTAGCCCAGGCTGGTATGACCCTGACCTTGAGTAGCATCTTGCCCTCACCAAGAATAATGCCACAGTATAAAGACAAAATGTTCAGTTTCAACAATTGGCTAAAGTATTGGTGTAATTCAAAGGGGATCCAGTGTCTGTCAGCCTGGGATGACATGCTTGACAAGCCACGTTGCTTCGCTAGGGACGGCTTGCACCTGTCACCATTAGGCTTTCGTATACTGGCCAAGGCTCTTGCCAGCCCCATACTGCCTTTTTTAGGCAAGGCTCAAAGGACAAACCCACCTCCATAGACAACCCAAGGATAAAAAAACTAAAGGTAATGCTACTCAATGCCAGAAGTCTAAACCTCAAGATGCACGCACTCGAGGCTCTCCTCAGTCTGGAGAAAATCGATGTCTGTGCAGTAACAGAAATCTGGTTCAAGGATCCTGAGAGCACCCCAGTACTACGAGGTTATAACTCATACCATGCGTTTCGGCCCCAAAACTCAGACCGAAGCACAAAAGGAGGGGGAGTATCTACATTCATCAAAGATACCTACACCTCCAGGTTAGTGGCACTGAACGAAGCATCGGAAACCATCCATGTGCAACTATCAGTGGGCAAAACTGCCTTTCAGTTTGTAGCCTGCTACAGAACACCCTCCCTATTACAGGAACCCCACTTGGCATTCCTGAGAACATTGGAGGATATGAAGGTCTCTCCAAACACTATGTTATTGGGTGACTTCAACTACCCAAACATTGACTGGGAAAACTACTCAAGCCCAAACACCCTCACCCAACGGTTCCTTGAATTTATAAACTCTAACGCAATGGAACAACTGGTCACCACTCCCACAAGAGGGAACAACATACTGGACCTGGTCATCACCAACATGGGAACTCTATGTTCCACACCAAAGGTATACCTCTCATTGGTAAGATCAGACCATAAACAAATTTCCCTGGACATCCATTTCCCGTCCCCACCCCCAGCCAAGGAAATCACTGTAAAGAATTTCTCAAAAGCCAACTTTGCACTTCTCAAGACTGAGGTAGAATCCTTCAAAGCCCCTAGGCCAGAGGATAATACAGCCTATTCCGTTCCGCAGAATCCTTTACAAATGCATTCTATGAGCACCTGCAGGAATGCATGGATCGTGCTATCCCAAATAAAACCAAGACTCACTCCTCCAAAAACAGGAGACCGGTCTGGTGGACCCCGGCCATAAATAAGCTATACAACAGAAGGAGGAAGCTACTACATGACAGAGCAAAATCCCAAAAAGGGAAGGCATCTCTGATCAGTATTAGCAAGAAACTTCGATCCCTCATAAAATCATCAAAGGCTAGTTTCGAAAGAAAAATTGCCCTAGACACTAAAGACAATCACAAGGCCTTCTTTAGTTATGTCAGGAACATGGGCGGAAACTCCCAGATATGCTCTGAATTGTTGCATAACGGTACAAAATATACCGAACCTACAGACATAGCCAACATCCTGGCAGACAGATTCAGCGCAAACTCCCCCCCTTCCCCCCCAAAGGAGCAAATGCCTATCCTAACTGAATGTAACCTCCCTGACATCACAGATGCACAGGTGAAAGCTGCCCTCTCCAAAGCAAAAAACACAGCATCTATGGGACCGGACGGTGTCCCAGGCTGGGTCTTACACGAGCTCCAAGAAGAACTGAACCCTCACATTAAGTCACTGTTCAAACTTAGCCTTACTACAGGATATGTACCCAAAGAATGGCGTACTGCTACATTAGTCCCACTCCACAAAGGTGTTGCCACAACGGACCCCGGACACTATCGCCCCATAAGCCTGACTAGTCTGGTCTGTAAAGCTATGGAGCATATTATCATGGAACTCATAAACAAAGACATTGGGAGCCTCCAGACACTGGACCCTACCCAATTCGGCTTTGTTAAGGGCAGATCTTGCCTCTTAAACCTAGTTGATTTCTTTGAAACAGTTACCAAAGCCATAGATGAGGGCAAGGTAGTCCACACAGCCTACCTGGACCTCGCAAAAGCCTTCGACACAATACCCCACTCGGGCATCATAAATAAGCTTACCAGCTTAAATATCAACCCCTATATCACAAGATGGGTTGCAAACTAGCTCACAGATAGAACACACATGGTCAGAATCACAGGTGCCATGTCCGAATCCAAACCAGTTACAAGTGGCATCCCACAGGGCTCAGTTCTGGGACCTCTCTTGTTCGGTATATACTTCTCTGAGTTCAGGCTAACACAAGGGGATTATGGCTGACAAAGTTCGCAGATGACTGCAAACTGGGGGCCATAATCGAATCTCCAGCTGCCACAAGCATCCTCCAAAAGGGTCTCACAGAGACGGATGCTTGGTGCCAGAGCCACGGCCTCAAGCCAAATGCTAAAAAGTGCATAGTCATCCCCTTTGGGAAAAACAAGGTGCCCACAAATTACCACATAGGTGGTAATCCATTAAGTACGGAAGAAGTAATTAGAGACTTGGGGACCAATGTGGATAGTAATCTCTCCTTTGATAATCGCGTTGCCAAAGTGGTTAGAAAGACCTTCTATATAGCCCATCTTATCACGAAAGGGTTCGCATCTAGATCAAGAGAGGTCATTGTGCCCCTCTGCTCGTCACTCGTCAGGCCAATAATTGAATACAATGCCCCTTTTGGGATGTACCTTACCCGACACCTGCAGCAACTGGAGAGACCCCAAAAGTACCTCACCAAGAGGATCATGGGCTACAAACAGATGTCCTATGCAGCTCGACTAAAGAAACTCCAGCTCTACTCATTTGCTTACAGCCTACTCAGAGGCGATCTATGCCTGACGTACAAAGCCATGTCAAACCCAGAATTAATGGACATGCTCCACCTCAAAAAATCCAAGTCCCTTAGAGCTACACGCTCCAGGGACCTAAACCTCAGCAAAAAAATAAATAGGACATGCTGGAGGGACAGATTCATTTCCCAGAGGCTCCCCTCACTCTGGAATAGAATCCCAGTTCATGTTAGACATAGCCCCTCGCTCACCCTTTTCAAGCGAAATCTTGACGCGTGGATGGGAAATCGCAAATTCACCCCTGGGATCTCTTCTGTGTCCCTACTAGACAGAGGCACAGTAAACTAATCTTAAAAGGGTACCTTCTGTGACCTACTTTACAGAGACACATTAGGCTAATCTAATAGGGAGGCGGAAGCCAAATACACTCTGGCTAGGATTATAAATGCCTTAGGGCAGATAGCCTAGTATCTACCTATGAACCTATGAACCTGTTAACCTGTTACTACATATATTATCTTCAGTATGCTACTGCTGCATTTGACACCATACACTTTAGACATTCTGCCACAACAGCAGGCACGATATTCAGTATTTCTGAAGGTACATTTAGTATTTCTGCAAAATTACTGATGAATAAGCAGCAATTCAGCTGCTATCTCTGACCCCACCCTCCACTGAAATATATTCAAACACATGCTACACTAATCACTCACAGCTTATTCTATTCATAACTCCTATAAATTACTCCAAACACAGACAGATATGCATATATTACGTATGTATAAAGCACACAGAGAGGGTGAAAGATGCACACAGACATTTCTGCCTGGCCTCCAGTGAGCTTTTTGTTAATTCATATTTGTTTACAGGGTAGTGCACTGATCTTAACGGACCATTTGCAGGCAAAGCCTTCATGGTCTAACGGGTGTGTTAATGCTTTTTGACAGTTTTGGCTGCTTAAGCCTAACCATTCAGGCCGCACCTTACAAGATGTTCACCAACCTACATTCAAAAATATATATATAACTTATAACTCCAGAACTGGAGGGGTACTCAAAATGGAGCCCTTCCAGTAGTCTTTCAACAGTGCCACATCTGCTCCAATTTCCATACTCTTTTGTATGCATTACTGCATTACATGTTGCAGTAGAGACAATATCATAAACAAACCATAATTTTAAAGTCACTGAGGCAGAAAGCACTTTTATCTTTTTCTTCTGATGCAGAAGTGAGCTGCCCATCCCATCTTTCAGTCTTGAAGTCTTGTCCCTTCCTACACTTCTGATCATCACCCACTCTGACCCTTTCAAGTCTTCACTGCAATTTTATTCATCTACACTACTGTCTACAAAGTCAGTGATTACAGGCTTCATCTGGGAGGGGGTGATATAGCAAGTGTCTAGTCCAAACTACTACCGTCCCACACACACACACACACACACACACACACACACACACACACACACACACACACACACACAAAACTGGTTCCCTTTCTAGCAGCCGGTGGCTCATCATTTTCAAATAGCCAGACTATTACACATAACTATTTGCGTTTTTTTCAGTTACTTTATTCCCTACTGAAACAGACTCCTCATGCACAGATATCCAGATATCCTATGGCAACAGTGTAACGACCCATGTAAGAAGCCTTGCAGCGAAGAGTACAGTTGTGTAAATAAACTCACTATTAACTGTAGAAGTTAGAATAATCACTGCTGTAGAAGCCTTAGCTATATGGATTATATCCTGCCAAGAATATAACAACCAGCCAGCTTCCAGAGCTTAAGGGTAGCTTCCACACATCCAAACTGTTAACCAGTTTGAGCAGAGCTGAAGAAAAAAAACTGCTGCACTTTAGAGCTTTTACAACAATGGACAGGGACACTAGAGTCCTGAAAGAAGTCAATGGTATGAAAACAAAAATGAAAGTCCTCATCCTGAGAACAAAAACATACAAAAATAAGGGGGGATGAATGGAGGAAGTAGGTACTGCAGCAGTGCTCATTCTAACATCTAATGTTATGGTAAGTTTACTTAAACTGTACTATATTCATCATTTCTTTACTGCTGCAGTAACCTTCGCTATATGGGTGGCCTACCATAGCTTATACTAACTGCGGCAAGAAAGGACAACTGCTCAGGAGTCCCTAAAGAATGCTTCTAGCAAAGCCTGTTCTAGACCTGAAAAAGGAATCTAGTTTTTAGTACTTTGTAAAGGTACAGAGGACCACGATGCAGTTTAAGGAATGCTTGACCCTGCCTGGAATTGCCTTATTGTTGTGGGCATAACAAATGCTAACAACAGACAACCACTTGGAGACCATCTACTTTGACAAAGGCCGTCTCTTTCCCTTACTGTCATTAAAACTAAATAACTGTTCAGAGTTTCTGAAAGTTTTAGTTCTGACAAGACAGTGTCAGAATTGTCTGCTGACATCCAGCAAATGGAGAGTCTTTTCCTCATTTTCGGACTAGAAAGAGGACCGTGAGATATATAGCTTGGCTCAAAGTAAACTCTGATGTCACTTCAGGCATACATTAAGGATTAGTTCTCAAAGAAAACCTATCTTTGTGGAAAATGAGAAAAGGCTGACCCACTCTTCTTGCAGAAGTCTGAACAATCGGAAAAACTGTTTTACATGTTAAGAACTTCATATCAGTCTGATAATCTGGTTCAAATAGAGAAAGAGTTAATTTTCCTAAACAAAGTTTACATCCCAAGGAGGAAAGCCACCTGTTTTCTAGGAGGCCTGGTATGCAACACCCTTTCAAAAACAATTTAACATCAGAATGTATTGAAAGTGGAGGATCCATGGGCAGACATGCTGAAATGTCTGGCAAGTGTACTTTGATACAGGATTAAGAAATGCCAGATGATAACAACTCATACAAATACTGAAAGAACTTCCAGTTCTACTGGTTCTTGTCTTGGGATCTATTATTTTTTTTCCATTTGCTAACTTAAGATTTCAAAGTAGCAGGTTTCTTTGCTTCGTTTAATACCTGTTGCACATTCTCATTGCTGACAGAAAACCCTGCCCAAAAAAACCACAGTGAAAAACTTCTCTAAAGCAAATTTCACACTCCTCAAAACGAAGGTGGAATCCTTCAAAGCCCCCGGGCCTATGGAAAATACGGCCCAGACCGCAGAATCCTTTATAAACGCATTCTATGAACACCTTCAGGAATGCATGGCTCATGCAATCCCAAATAAAACCAACACCCAATCCTCCAAAGGCACACGTCCTGTCTGGTGGACCCCAGCCATAAACAAACTATACAATAGAAGGAGGAAGCTACTACATAATAGAGCAAAATCCCAAAAGGGGAAGGCATCTCTGATCAGTATTAGAAAAAACTACGGGCACTCATAAAATCGTCTAAGGCCAGCTTCGAGAGAAAAATTGCACAGGACACGAAGGATAATCACAAGGCTTTCTTTAGTTATGTTAGGAACCTGGGTGGGAATTCACAGATATGCTCAGAATTAGTTCAAAATGACAAAAAATACACCGAACCCACAGACATTGCCAACATCCTAGCTGACAGGTTCAGCAAACTCCCCACCAAAAGGGCAAATATCTATCCCGGCAGAGTGCTGCCCCCCTGACATCTCAGATGCTCAGGTAAGAGCCGCCCTCTCCAAAGCAAAAAACACAGCATCAATGGGACCAGACGGTGTCCCGGGCTGCATCCTACATGAACTCCAAGAAGAGGTAAGCCCAAATATAAAACTACTGCTCAACCTCAGCCTTACTACAGGATATGTACCCAAAGAGTGGCGTACAGCAACAGTGGTCCCTCTCCACAAAGGTGGTGCCTCAACGGATCCTGGAAACTATCACCCCATAAGCCTGACTAGCTTGGTCTGCAAAGCTATGGAAAGGATCATCATGGACCTCATAAATATAGATATTGGGGACCTACAGACACTGGATCCTACCCAGTTCGGCTTTGTTAAGGGCAGATCCTGCCTCTTAAACCTGGTCGATTTCTTTGAAACAGTCACCAAGGCCATTGACAAGGGGAAGGTGGCCCACACAGCCTACCTGGAATTCGCAAAAGCCTTCGATACAATACCCCACTCGGGCATTATAGATAAGCTCACCAGCTTAAATATAAACCCCTATGTCACTAGATGGGTTGCAAACTGGCTCAAGGACAGAACCCACATGGTTAGAATTGCTGGAGCCATGTCAGACTCCAAAGCAGTTACAAGTGGCGTCACACAAGGCTCAGTCCTGGGACCTCTCTTGTTCGGTATATATTTCTCGGAGGTACAGGCCAACACGGAAGGACTGTGGCTGACCAAGTTCGGAGATGACTGCAAACTGGGCGCCATAATCGACTCTCCAGCCGACACAAGCATCCTCCAAAAGGGCCTCATAGAAACAGACAACTGGTGCCAGAGCCATGGCCTCAAGCTAACCGCCAAAAAGTGTATAGTCATCCCCTTTGGCAAAAACAAAGTGCCCACAAATTACCACATAGGTGGTAATCCATTAAGTACAGAAGAAGTAATTAGGGACCTGGGAACCCAAGTTGATAGCAATCTCTCATTTGACAACCACATGGCCAAAGTGGTTAGAAAAACATTTTATATAGCCCACCTAATCATGAAGGGATTCACATCTAGATCAAGGGAGGTCATCGTGCCTCTTTACTCATCCCTCATTAGGCCCATAATTGAGTACAATGCCCCTTTTGGGATGTACCTTACCAGACACCTGCAGCAACTGGAAAGATCCCAAAAGTACCTCACCAAGAGGATCAAAGGGCTCAAACAGATGCCATATGCTGCCTGGTTAAAGAAACTCCAGCTCTACTCAGTGACATACCCCCTGCTCAGAGGCGATCTGTGCCTGACGTATAAAGCCATGTCCAACCCGGAATTAATGGACATGCTGCACCTCAGAAAATCCAAATCCCATCGAGCTACGCGCTCAAGAGACTTGAACCTCAGCACTGAAATAAATAGGACATGCTGGAGGGACAGATTCATAACCCAGAGGCTCCCTTCACTCTGGAATAAAATCCCAGTCCAGGTTAGGCAGAGTCCCTCATTGACTCTCTTCAAGAGGAATCTTGATGAGTGGATGGGAGATCGTAGGTTTACCCCGGGTATCACTTCTGTGTCACTGTTAGACAGAGGCACAGTATGCTAACCTCGAAAAAGGGCATAGCAAAATTAATTTAAAATGGGTGGCGAAAGCCAAACACACTCTGGCTAGGCTTATAAATGCCCTAGGGCAGATAGCCTAGTATGAACCTATGAACCTATGATAGGTGCCTAAAATGTATTAAAACTCCATTATCATGATAATTAGCTGAAGTTATTTCATGTTGGGGGTCGTCAAACACCTCCTGTCCTTTGTGAGTAGGACCAGTCCATGAGGAAACATGCTGCAATTGCCCTTGGCCATTTCCAACACAAGGGAGAACTCCTGCTGCCTGGGCCAGAAGGGATTCACAAGAATGATTTCTGGATAGTTCTTCAGAATCTTCACAATACCCTGAAAAATCAGATAATGGGTAGAGAAACATAGATGAACATTTCTGTACAAGGAAATGAAAATTAATCATTTTTCAGGCCTTCTGGTCAGAAGTCCTGGAGCACAATTTTACCTGTTGATTGCTGTGAATGGATGCAACTAGATCGGAGGTGCTTACTAAAGCTGGATTAATTCCTGAAGAGCTCCTGATCCAATTTCAGTTAATGAAGGTCTGTCCTGGTCCTATTCAGCTTGTCTGCCACAAAATTATGCTCTGATGGGATGTAGGATGCTTATACAGTGAGACGAGGCTAAAAAGCTACATCCCAGGCTACTAAGGCTAATCTGCACAGATGGTAATATCTGTTTTCTCCCTGTTTATGTGCCATACTACTGTGGTGTTGTTTGCAATCACTTGTAATGGTCCTGAAGATCATAAATGACTTGAGAAATCTGACAGTATTTATTACTGCCAACATCTCTTTTTACATTTATGTGATTTGATCTGTCCTTTTTGTTCCAAAGACCGCCCCACTTTTACTCCCATCGACACTGCTCCCCAAGTAAAGTCTGAGGCATCTGTAGTTATACACTGCAGTAGAGCTGGAAGGGAAAATAGGAGACCTGGACTCAGATAAAGCTGGTCTCTCCATCAAAGGAAATCATTTTTACAAATATCAAAACAATCATCTGAAACATCAAGGAATGTTGATATTGAGACTATACTGATTTTAGACACCACTGAATGTTTCTTATGTGGACTCTGGACAGAGGAATCCTGAGACTCATGGAAGGCATGGAACCTACTATCCTGAGAAATTCTTCTGACGAGGTGATGGTTTGAGTGGGAAAAGTACAGTTGTGTACACTTACAATAAATGTAGATGTTTGAGTGTATTCACTGTGGCAGTCATCACATTTGGGTTATCTGCTTGCAGGCAGCCCTCAGTCGGCCTGATTATCAAATTCTTGGGTCCTGCTTCGGTTGCAGTAGTCCTGACATATAGGTTGTCACTGTTGACATCTTGTCAGAGTACTAAACCTTTTCCTTAGCATGGTCGTATGTCTGACACATGACCTCTGCTTGTACACGTTGGGGTACATAGATTTACAAGTATGGATCTTCAGACTATCTTCAATCCAGCGGCCTGAAGACTACTTTGAGATGGAGATGGGTCAATTAGGAGTGAATAGACAAGACAACTCCTATGTGACAGAACAGATGTTAAAGCAACGGGGGGAAAAGGAAAGTTGCAGTGATGCAGAGAACAGAGGATAGATGAAGGGATGGAATACTACAACAGTGATCAGTAGGACATCTACTGTCATGGTAAGTTCTTACACAACTGTACCATGTCTTGACTGAAATCACTGTTGTGGTATTCCTGACATATGGGTGATTCCCCAGAGATGAAGCAGTAAAGAAGGAAGGGTGGTTGGCTACTGAGTACAGCAGTTGTCCAGTAGTATGGACTGGACTGACTTAGCACAGGCTGCATAGACCAGGAGAAAGTATCAATTTTGCAGTGTTTGGTAATATTGTGTACAGAGGACCAAGTGGTAGCTTCCAAGATGGCCCTGGAGTCAATTCCTTTGTGAAAAGCCCCTGAGGAAGCCACTGCTCTAGTGGAATGTGTTTTCAAGCAAGAAAGCAAGGTATTTCCACAGTGAGAGTAGCAGAAAGGGACAGCCTTCGAAATCAAAACTGCAATATTTTACTTGGAGACCAGATGGCCCAGTTTAGGCCTCATAAATGATACAAACAGCTGGTCAGCCTTTTGGAAGAATTTAATTTTGTCCTGATAAAATCTGAGTTGCCTGTGGATGTCCAGAGAATGCACGATCCTTTCCCTCCTGTTTTGTGGACTGCGAATAAGTGAGTAGGTGAAAAGCCTGGTTGAGGGACAACTCATTTGCTGTCTTAGACATGAAGGATGGATTAGCCCAGGGAGTCACTCTTTCCTTGTGAAAAATAAGAAAAGGGGGAATGGCCACTAGAGCTTGTAACTCAAGCTCTCCTTGCAGAGATGTGATCGAAGAGAAGGATAATTTTCCAAGCAAAGAATTTTAGAGAAGTACAAGACGTTGGCTCAAAAGGAGGTAGTATAATCCTCTCTAGCACAAAATTAAGATCTAAAGGGAAGAGATGCATTTCCTTGGTGGGTTAAGATGCAGGACTCCCATGAGGAAAAGTGTGACCTCTGCTCTAGCCATAAGTGAAGGGCTAAGAGGAAGGCAGGTATTGATAGCAGGCAGGCAAGTTTTTATAGAAGAGCAGGCCAAACCTGATCAAAGTAGTTCACAGAGATATTGCAGTACAGTGAGAACTTGTGATCAGAGTGGGTCCTGACAATGTTTGCAGCACCAATATGAAAACATTTTCCATTTAGCCATGTGACATTTTCGAGCAGTGGATCTCCTGGCTTCTTGTAGGACTTTAACAACCTCTTCTAATGAAGGAGGCAGATTTAAATGGGTTGTTCCTATGGTATCTAGGAATTGAGAGTGGAATCTGTCTGCAGTCTTTCATAGACTTACCTTGGTCTTGAAAAGCTTTGAACAGACTGGCAGCCTGACATCCAAACAGCAAGTATTGGTCCAATACAGAGTCTAAAAGTCTTGATTTGAAATCCTCAGGGATAGGCCGTCTCTGCTGTAAGAGGGTCCAGCATAACTTTGTTTAAGGAGTACAAGACACAGATCAAGCACTTTGTCATTGAGAGTCTGGCAGTTAACTGCCCTAAAAGCAAGGGTAGCAGAGGTGTATCCTTCTTTCTCTATCAACAGCCCTTCTGTCTCTGCCTGTAGGTAGGGCACTGGTACTGGGCAGAAGCTTAGAGGGCTTATCTGAAGATAGAGAGATACTGCAGAGGGGTCTGCCACTGGATTCTTGTACAAATATTTTAAGCTATCGGGTATCTTGTAAAATCCTATCTGGTGTTTTAGGAGCTGGTGGTCGAGAAACAGGTGTAGAAGAGGTGGACTGAAAGGCATCCTGGAAACCCTCAAGGACAAGAGGGAATGGTGAAGGGGACAGGGACAACCATTTCCAAGAGGCTGTAAATCCTCTTTTGAACATCAGAGATCTGAGTGGATTGCCATTCAGTGTTTCACCATGTTCTGGATAATCTCCACAAACACAGCTTCCTCAGTAGGGGAATCCAGTGACAGAGTGCTCTTCATCCACAGAGATTTGTCCTGGAGAATGCAGCTGAGAGAAAAAGTTTAGAGATGGGTCAGAATCATAGTCTTGTTCTTTAGAAGAACAGAAAGCCAAGGCAGGTTTTTTGAGGAGTAGCCTGTGGCTGTGGAGACCCAAAAGACCGAGATTTCAAGGACATCATAGCTTTGAACAACCCCTTGTGAGAAATGTATCCACTTTTTCCCTAGCTGCTGAGGAAGAGGCAGCATGCCTAATCTACTGTTACTTCTTTTTAGGTGTGACATCTGCCTGAATGAGAGGCAGAGGATTGGGATTTCTTCCAATACTGAAATGTGAGGGAAACCATGAGGTCTCTCAAAAATGATGAGTCAAGGTCCACTGGACGTTATCAACTGCAAGGATTCTGGAGCTGTAGTGGGCTGTGGGTTCTGGAACTTCAGTTGGTACACTGGAGTCTGATATGTTGGACTGTGGATCTGTTCTGGGCCTTCTCGGCTTTTTCATTGGAGGAAAAGGGATGGCAGAGTATGTGAATTCAGACATCTTGGATCAGGCAAAGCATTTAAGTTGCAGAGTCTCTAGAAAGGTTTTGAGAGAGGAAAGCCTTGACCCAAGGGTTATGGGAACAAATAACTGACAGATTCAGCAAGATTTGTGATCGTGTTCCAAGCCTAAGCAATAGATTCCATAAAATGACTTTCACACCAAGTGAATCTGGAAAAAAAAAAAACAAAACAAAGGCAATATACTCTGTAAAAATACACAAAGCTGTAACAGTCCCAGAGTACTTGGTAAAAGGATGACCGGAAAATCCAAAGTATAGTTTCAAAACCCAATTTTATTAAACAACCTTGTGCTAAGCACTTTTGTTCTAAATCAATAGACTTTATCAGAATGGAATCTGCCTATCACACTTGCACTAATCCCTTCCTAGCAGATATGTAATAACTTTTAACAAAACAGAGCAAGTAAAAAAAAAAGGATCCCAAACAGAGCACTTATCTGGATAGATGATTGAAGCAAAAGTACAAATGACCAAACTGCAATCAAATGGATGCATGACCAGCACATGGGCTGGCAGCAAGATAGTAAGGATCCATGCTCGTATGTCTACATACCCCCAGTGCATAAGAGCTGAGGTCATATGTCAGACTTACAATGTCATTAAGAGCTTTGGCACCCAGCTGGACATACGTGGTGACAAATACTGCAACAATGAGGACATCTTAAAATTTCAACTTTAACATCCTCAGTAAAGTTTTGTTTATGCAACCAAGCAAACCTTCTCATACCAATTCCAGTAGCAGCAGCTTTGGAAGTAGCATCAGCTGAATCATAAGCACATTTCAAGAAGTATTTAGTCACTTGAAACACAGAAGCAATAAAATTACACAAAAAATTATTGCTGTCTCAGAAAAGGGAAAAGCTACAACATTCTTCACACTGTCAAGAGAAGCAAGCATAAACTTCAACACCTGAGCTTGACAACTAAGAATTCTAAAAATAAGTGCTGTAGAAGAAATACCCTCCCCCCAAATTTATCAAAGGCTTTCTTCACCCGTATCAAAGGGAGCCAGGGGGGAGGGATTAGCATTTACAAGATGTTTTGGAGCAGCAGGATTTACCAAGGAATTAACTACCAAGTTAGACCTGAGGTAAGTAAGAATGAGGAATTTTATACAAGTTATATAACTTCTTATGGGCAATCAGGCTGGCTACCAGGTAAGTTACATGTTCTAATAAAACACATATATGTAAAGTCTTGTATAAAACACTTCCACGGTGTTACAATAAATTAACTGAATTAACATCATACATTTACTTACTAAACCAGCCTATAAAAACTAAGATAATGATCAAATGATATTTAAATAGCGGCATTAATGAAATAAAAAAACTATTACATAAAATCATATATAAAAAATTAAAAAATTCATAAATAAAGATATACTCATAAATATCAGCTAAAACATTCTCTATTTAACTATTTAAACAACCCAAATTGTTAATTATGTAACATAAATTTTCCTAACTTTTAAGAGTGGTTTAACACTATTTGTGATATTAAACCCTGGTAGTTGATTAGCTCTTAAGTAATTTATCGATTTATACTCTGCATTTTCAGTTTTATTTATTAAGTCCCCTCCTTTTTTTATTGGGATATAGCTTTTGTAATAACCTATACTTGAATGAATGGTCACTACCTTGCATTAATTATAGTATGCTTGGAAAGTGCATTACTATCTATTCTTCTACATATTTCACATAAATGTGAAGATATTCTATCCTTTAATTTTTGGTTTGTCTCACCTATATAAAAATAAATGTACTTTTCACAGTTAGCAAGGTATACAACATTGTCAGTTGCACACATAGCAAAAACAGTGCAGGTAAGTATCTGATTAGAGATGGGGTGCAAAAAATATTTTTGTAAATTAATAAACCTACAAAAGGTACAATTATAACAAGGGGTTGCAGTCTTCTTATTAACAATGGGGTCTATTTTCTTCCTACCTGAGCTAAGATCTTTATAGTATAAATACTGTTTTAGGTTATTTTCTTTTTTATATATAAAACAAGGTGTATCGCCAACTATTTTCCTAACTTCACTACCTGATTCAAAAATAACCCAATTTCCTAATATTATAGCTGAGGGCTACACCTATTATATTTAGAAACGTAACCTATAGACTAGTCTATCAGCGGTAGCTCTGTTCATAGGTTCATACTAGGCTATCTGCCCTAGGGCATTTATAAGCCTAGCCAGAGTGTGTTTGGCTTTCGCCAACCATTTTAAATTAATTTTGCTATGCCCTTTTTCGAGGTTAGTATACTGTGCCTCTGTCTAACAGGGACACAGAAGTGATACCCGGGGTAAACCTACGATCTCCCATCTACTCATCAAGATTCCTCTTGAAGACAATCAATAAGGGACTCTGCCTAACCTGGACTGGGATTTTATTCCAGAGTGAAGGGAGCCTCTGGGTTATGAATCTGTCCCTCCAGCATGTCCTATTTATTTCAGTGCTGAGGTTCAAGTCTCTCGAGTGCATAGCTCGATGGGATTTGGATTTTCTGAGGTGCAGCATGTCCATTAATTCCGGGTTGGACATGGCTTTATACGTCAGGCACAGATCGCCTCTGAGCAGGGGGTATGCCACTGAGTAAAGTTGAGTTTCTTTAACCGGGCAGCATATGGCATCTGTTTGAGCCCTTTGATCCTCTTGGTGAGGTACTTTTGGGGTCTTTCCAGTTGCTGCAGGTGTCTGGTAAGGTACATCCCAAAAGGGGCATTGTATGATGAGGGATGAGTAAAGAGGCATGATGACCTCCCCTGATCTAGATGTGAATCCCTTCATGATTAGGTGGGCTATATAAAATGTTTTTCTAACCACTTTGGCCACGTGGTTGTCAAATGAGAGATTGCTATCAACTTGGGTTCTCAGGTCCCTAATTACTTCTTCTGTACTTAATGGATTACCACCTATGTGGTAATTTGTGGGCACTTTGTTTTTGCCAAAGGGATGACTATACACTTTTTGGCGGTTAGCTTGAGGCCATGGCTCTGGCACCAGTTGTCTGTTTCTATGAGGCCCTTTTGGAGGATGCTTGTGTCGGCTGGAGAGTCGATTATGGCGACCAGTTTGTAGTCATCTGCGAACTTAGTCAGCCACAGTTCTTCCGTGTTGGCCTGTACCTCAGAAAGATTTATACCGAACTTGAGAGGTCCAAGGACTGAGCCTTGTGGGACGCCACTTGTAACTGGTTTGGAGTCTGACATGGCTCTAGCAATTCTAACCATGTGGGTTCTGTCCTTGAGCCAGTTTGCAACCCATCTAGTGAAATAGGGGTTTATATTTAAGCTGGTGAGCTTATCTATAATGCCCGAGTGGGGTATTGTATCGAAGGCTTTTGCAAGGTCCAGGTAGGCTGTGTGGACCGCCTTTCCCTCGTCAATGGCCTTGGTGACTGTTTCAAAGAAATCGACCAGGTTTAAGAGGCAGGATCTGCCCTTAACAAAGCCGAACTGGGTAGGATCCAGTGTCTGTAGGTCCCCAATATCTTTACTTATGAGGTCCATGATGATCCTTTCCATACCTTTGCAGACCAAGCTAGTCAGGCTTATGGGGCGATAGTTTCCAGGATCCGTTGAGGCACCACCTTTGTGGAGAGGGACCACTGCTGCTGTACACCACTCTTTGGGTACATATCCTGTAGTAAGGCTGAGATTGAACAGTAGTTTTATGTTTGGGTTTAGCTCTTCTTGGAGTTCATGTAGGACGCAGACCGGGACACTGTCTGGTCCCATTGATGCTGTGTTTTTTGCTTTGGAGAGGGCGGCTCTTACCTGAGCATCTGAGATGTCAGGGGGGCAGCACTCTGCTGGGATAGATATTTGCCCTTTTGGTGGGGAGGGGCGGAGAAGTTTGTGCTGAACCTGTCAGCTAGGATGTTGGCAATGTCTGTGGGTTCGGTGTATTTGTTGTTATTTTGGACTAATTCTGAGCATATCTGGGAATTCCCACCCAGGTTCCTAACATAACTAAAGAAAGCCTTGTGATTATCCTTAGTGTCCTGTGCAATTTTTCTCTCGAAGCTGGCCTTAGACGATTTTATGAGTGCCCGTAGTTTTTTGCTAATACGGATCAGAGATGCCTTCCCTTTTTGGGATTTTGCTCTATCATGTAGTAGCTTCCTCCTTCTATTGTATAGTTTGTTTATGGCTGGGGTCCACCAGACAGGACGTCTGCCTTTGGAGGATTGGGTCTTGGTTTTATTTGGGATTGCATGATCCATGCATTCCTGAAGGTGTTTATAGAATGCGTTTATAAAGGATTCTGCAATCTGGGCCGTATTTTCCAAAGGCCCGGGGGCTTTGAAGGATTCCACCTCGGTTTTGAGGAGTGTGAAATTTGCTTTAGAGAAGTTTTTCACTGTGGTTTTCTGGGCAGGGGGTGTGGTCGGGATGTGAATATCCAGTGAGATTAGTTTATGGTCTGATCTTACCAGTGAGGGATACACTTCTGGTTTAGAGCATAGAGTCCCCATGTTGGTGATGATCAGGTCCAGTATGTTTTCCCCTCTTGTGGGAGTGGTAACAAGTTGTTCCATAGCATTTGAGTTTATATATTCTAGGAACCTTTGGGCTAGGGTGTTGGAGCTAGAGTAATGCTTCCAGTCTATGTTTTGGTAGTTAAAGTCGCCCAATATAATGGTGTTTGGAGAGACCTTCATATTTTCCAGTGTTCTCAGGAAGGCCGAGTGGGGTTCCTGGGTTTGGGAGGGTGGTCTGTAGCAGTTTATAAACTGGAAGGCAGTTTTACCCACTGTTAGTTGCACATGGATAGTCTCTGATGCTTCGTGCTGTGCCACGAACCTGGAGGTGTGGGTATCTTTGATGAATATTGATACTCCCCCTCCTTTTGTGGTTCGGTCCAAGTTTAGGGGACGAAAAGCATGGTATGAGGTATAACCTGGTAGTGCTGGGGTGCTCTTGGGAGCCTTGAACCAGGTTTCTGTTACTGCACAGATATTGATGTTCTCTATGCTAAGGAGAGTTTTGAGTGCGTGCATCTTGAGGTTTAGACTTCTGGCGTTGAGTAGCATTACTCTTAGTTTCTTATCCCTTGTGATACCTATGGAGGTGGGTTTGTCTTTTGAGCCTTGCCTAAAAAAGGCACTATGGGGGTAGCAAGAGCCTTTGCCAATATCCGAAAGCCCAGGGGTGACAGGTGCAAGCTGTCCCTAGTGAAGCAACGTGGCTTGTCGAGCATGTCATCCCAGGCTGACAGGCATTGGATCCCCTTTGAATGACACCAATACTTAAGCCAATTGTTGAAATTGATCATCTTGTCTTCATACTGTGGCATCATTCTTGGTGAGGGTAAGATGCTACTCAAGGTCAGGGTCATACCGGCCTGGGCTACATGCTCAGAGAGCTCCTCTATGTCTCTTTTCATGTAGTCCAGGGAGGTACGTCTCAGGTTAACAGTGGAGAGGTCATTGCGAAATAAATAATTTCCCTAGTCCATCTCTTTCTGATATAACAGAGTACCACACTGTCCTTAATAGTTTTGGATCATAACCTCTCATATAAAAGTCATGTGCCATATTATTAATTTCATGGATAAACCCATTTGTTGTATTAAGCCTACTAACTCTTATAAATTGGCCCTTGATGACACTTGTAGATATGCCTGGGATGCATACTACTGGCATGAACATATCTGGTAGTTTGTACATTTTTCTCTGTCTGTTGTTGTATCAAACTATTAACAACGGGTGTATCCAAAGCCACCTGTAGTAACTGGTGGAAGAACTTCTTGTTAAACAAAAATACATTGTTACACACAGTGCTACATCCAACTATGAACAAATCCTTTCTACTCTGGGTGCTGAAAACTTGCTATGAATACAAAGAAATTCTCTGATATACTGAATCTCAACATCATTTGCAATTACTAAAAAGTGATTTAATGTCCATTGTAGGCAATATCAAATTACCTAAAGTTTCTTCTTTTTCTTTTAACCAGTGATGCAGTGCATTAAGAAAATCATTAGTGTCTCTGATAAAGCTCTTATTACATATCAATAGTTCATGTAATTGATTTTCCAGATATTTAAAACAGGGCAGTGGTAATCCAGCAGCTACCAAAAACTATTTACCTCATGGGGGTGTCATTAAATTCTTATGGATTTTTGGTAAAAGTTACATTATAGGGATAAATGGACTTGCTATGTATAAAAAAGATTGTACAAGTCATGACTAATAGGAGTTTCCATTAACAAATCACATAAAAAAGATTTCACTCTATATAATACCATTAACATCATTCTTATTAATTCTCTTAAAGGTATTCACATCCAATAATAAATCAAGCATCCAATTTGTATAGTCAGCAGCATTCATTATAAAGAATAGTTGTGTAAGAACTTACCATAACCTTAGATGTCCTTCTCTTCCATGTTGCAGTATTCATAATTGTAGGGAGGCTACTGTCTGCAGCAATGGACATCTGGCCAGTATACCAAAGTCTTAGGAGCAGAAGTACATGCGACATTTGATGTCAGAGCCATAAACAGATGTCAGCTACAAAGGTGACGTCTGCATGTACCCACTTCAGGATGGACTGCCGCATACAGTATTACTCCTGGAAGCAATGAAAAGGAAGGAGGAATGTTTTCAGAACCACATGTAAGGCCAGGCCAGAGGATGCCTCGTGGAGGCATATGCCTGATGCTGAGGTTTGGTAGATGGAGAGAAATCTATCCCCTCAGGTGGCTAAACAGGAAAAGGGGAGATAAGAGGGTGAGACTGACTACTGCAACATGGAAGAGAAGGACTTCTAAGGTTATGGTAAGTTCTTGCACAACTATTCTATGTCCTCCTATTGTCATGTTGCAGTATTTATAACTGTAGGGAAAGTACCAAAGCTTTAGGTATGAGCCTGGGAGGAGGGATGTGGTCCCTGGTCTTTTAGGCCATGTAGAATGGACCTAGCAAACCCACTTCTGGCCCTAGAAGCCAAATCTAGTTCACAATGTCTGGTAAAGGCATGGACTGATGACCAGGTAGCAGCTTCTAGGATAGAAATGCAGTCTACCCCCTTGAAGAAAGCAGCTGAGGAGGTAGCTGCCTTAGTGGAATGAGCCCTCATGCTTTCAGATGGGGTTTTGCCATGAAAGGAGTAGCATAAAGAGACAGCCTTTGATAACCATGAAGAGATAGTCTGTTTAGAAACTGCATTCCCCAAGGCCCTTGGGTGAAATGAGACAAACTGGTCAGACAATCTAATGGGTTTTGTCTTGTCCAGATAATATCAGAGTTGCCTGTGGAAATATAGGGAATATAGAGCTTTTTTCAGAGGAATTTTGAGGTTGAGGAAAGAAGACAGGAAGGTTAAAAGTCTGATTCAAGGATAGCTCATTAACCACCTTAGGCATGAAGGAAGGGTTAGTTCTGAGGGAGATCCTGTCTTTATGGAAGATGAGGTAAGGAGGGATGGTCATCAGGGCTTGGCATTTTGATACCCTCCTGGCGGATGTGAGGGCCACCAGCAGTACTGTTTTCCAAGTACACAGCTTCAGTGAAGCAGAGTGGACTGGCTCAAATGGAGGCAAAGTGCATTTTCCAAGACAAACGTCAGGTCCCATGTAGGAGGTATTGGCTTACGAGGGGGTCCGATATGGAGGACCCCTTTTAAAAAGAGCTTAACCTCTAATCAGGATGCCAGAGGAGGTATCAAAGAAAGACAAGCGAAAATGGCAGACAAGTAGACCTTAAAAGAAGACTATGTTAGTCCTGAATGTAGAAGCTCACACAAGTAAGAAAGGACTAGGGGTACAGGAGTGTGTAAATGGTCCTGGTTTTTCTTATGACACCACCTGGAGAATTTTTTCCATTTTGCCACATAATTTCTCCTGGTGCTGGGTTTCCTGGCCTCCTGCAGGACACCGAGTACGTCCTCAGAGTATAGGTGCCTGAAGGAGATCAGAACTCTATAGCCCATAAAGTGAGCCTGAGATTGCTCACCTGAGGGTGTATTACGGATCCCCTGTCTTGTATTAGTAGGTCTACATGGTGGGGTAATCTGTGGTGATTGCCCTTGGCTAAAAGATGAAGGGGAAACCAATGCTGTCTTGGCTAGAAGGGAGTCACAAGCAGGATTTCTGGTTTGTCCCTCTGACTCTTCAGGAGGACCTTCTGAATCAGTGTGAATGGAGGGGGAGGCATACAGATACATCCCTGTCCAAGAGAAAGAGAAGGCGTCCACTTTCCAGACCTGGGGCTCTGGATCCCTCGTACAAAACAGAGGCATCTGCCTGTTCTGGGAGGAAGCAAACAGGTCTCCCTGAGGAATACCCCACTTGTGTATAAGATCTAGGAACACCTCTCTGTGAAGCATCCATTCGTGAAAGGGTGCAGACGTTCTGCTTACAGTGTCTGCCATTGCATTCTCTGCTGAAGGAATGTACACTGCTTGAAGGTGGATATGCAGAGTTCAGGCTAGAGACTAAATCTGTATAGCTAGGCTGAAAAGAGGGTAAGACCTTGTCCCCCCTGCTTGTTTATGTACCACAAGACAGTCATACTGCCTGTGACTACTTTCAAGGAGCCTGGTAGGAGGGCTAGTTGGATGATCTGTAGTGCTAATTAAAGGGCCCTCATCTCTTTGACGTTGATTTGATCCCTTTGCCTGAGCAGAGACCACTCTACCTACACTTTGCTGAGTTTTTGCTGCTGCTGTAAAACTGCTCCTCAACCCAAGTCTGAGGCATCTGTGAAGATTAGCTGCGGGGGTGGAAGTAACTTGGGTAGGGTATGCCCTGGTTGAGACTGATGGCTGTAATCCACCATTCCAACTCAGGCATGGTAGTAAGGGGAGGGAGATATCCAGTTGATGAGAATGTTGATTCTGAGTCTTTAGCACCCACTGGATCTTCATCATAGGCAGCCTTGCCAGGGGGAGCATTGGTATCAAGGATGCCATGTGGCCCAGGACTCTCAGGAATTCCCTGGCTAAAAGTGTTTGGAGAGAGAGAGAGAGAGAGAGAGAGAGAGAGAGAGAGAAGCTTCTGAAGACAAAGAGTGAGGTCTTTTATCTTCTGGCAGGGGGTGAAGGCTGCCATCTTGTCGGTTGTTATTCTGCACCCTACAAAGACTAGGACTTTTGTAGGGATCAGGTGGGACTTCTCGTGATTCACAGTAAACCCCAGGTCTGCCAGGGCTCTGGTCATCATGAGTAGGTGATGTTGCAGGGTGTGAAGGTCCTGATGAAGTATTAACAGGTCTAAATATGGGTATATTTGAATGCCCTGTGTTCTGCAGTGGGCAATCTCTGGTGCTAGACACTGAGAACACCCTGGGGCTGTGGAGACCCCAAAAGGTAATGCAGAAAACTGGAAATGCAAGGAACCTATTGCGAAACATAGGAATTTCCTGTAGCAGGGGTGAATTGAAATGTGAAGGTAGTCGTCCTTCAGATCTAGGGGTACCATATAGGCCTGGTGGGGGATAAGGGGCAACAGCAGCTGCAGGGTGAGCATTCTGAAGGTGGGAACCTTGAGATAAAGGTCGAGTATGGACAAATCCAGAACTGGTCTCAAAGGACCAACTTTTCTTGGGACCAAAAACATTCTTGAGTAAAATCCCTTGTTTAACTGGTGTGATGGTACCCTTTCTATGGTGCCCTGGGCCTGAAGTTGATCCACAATAGAGGGGAAAAGATGGAGATGACTTGAGAGGGGGGGGCTGGGGTATCCCCTGGAAGGAGGGTAGAGCCCACCAAGTCATAAAATAACCTTTCTGAATTATGGAGAGGACCCGGACCTCTGAGGTGATCTTCTGCCAGGAGGGTAGAGAGAGGGTGAGGCGAAGGGACAGGGGGTGGAGAGTGGTTGTGGGTTTGAGTCACAGTTGAGGGGTTCTTTCCTGGTCAGGCTGCCTTCAGAAGGGAGTGTTATTACCGCAGGAAGGGGGTCTAGGAGTAGAATGTTTCCTAGGCTGCCTCCGTCCTTTAGCCTGTGTTGGAGCAGAATAAGATGACCGTCTCCTAACAAAGGTAGCCCTTTGAGGGTAATTTCTATGGTACCTAGGGATAGGTAAAACCAGTAAATTTTTAAATTTAGCAACTCCTTTCCCTTTTCTTGCAGGAATTTGAGGAGTTCTGCAGATGCTTCACTACAAAGGGCCCTATCATCTAGTGGTGCATCCAACAACTTGGTTTTTACATCCATAGGGAAAGGTTGTAGCCTCACCCAGGAGTATCTTTGCAATACAGAGCCTGAAGCTTCAAATTTTTATGAGGCGTCCACCGCATCATAACTGCACTTAATCTGGCCATGTGGGTTTGATAGTTTAGGGCTCTGATGGCAAGAGTGGAAGTAGTATAGACCCTCTTCCCTAGCCTAACCATAAACTTGCTGTCCTTGTCAGTAGGGAATAAAGACGTACAAGGCAGCTGCCTAGAGGATTTGTCAGCTGAAACTGCTATGACTGAAGGGTCTGCAGAGGGTTCTTAAACAGGTACTGGGTATCCTGAGGAACTTTATAGAACCTGTCTGGGTGCTTAGAAGCTGGGGGTTAAGAATCAGGGGCCTGTGAAGCAGCCAAAAAGGCATCGTGAAAGGCTGGAAGCAAGGGAGGGACTGCAGATGATGAGGGTTGATCCATCTGAAGCAATTCAAAATGCCTCTTTTTAGTTTCTGAGACATCTGAGGATTGCCATTTGAAGTTATCTCTCATGAGAGAGATGGCATCTCCAAATGAAAATTCTTGCTCTGGAGATTCAGGACTAATAGAGTCCTCTTCCTCAGGGGTAATGAAGTCCTTGGAGGCTTCAATTGGAGAGCAGTAAGTAAGGGGGTCTTCAGAGGAAGAGTATTCTTCCTCGACTCTTCTAAGGCCTGCACAGGAGTAGGAGCAGGTGACGGTACCTGTGACTGTAGGACCTGAAATGCCCTGAAAACATTTTGGAACAAAACTTCCCATCCGGGGACAGATTGCTGTTCTGTATGTTTTCATTTCTGTTTTCTCTTCAGCGGAGTAGAGGGATGGTTGGATTTAGAAGCCAACATCTGGGAGGACTGCAGAGCAGGAGTAGGCCCCTCCGATGCCACAAGAGGGAACCACGTCCTTGTGTGAAATTTGTCTTCCACAAGCACACTTCCCCTTTCTAGTTGACATGTATGTCTGAAAAGCTAAGGAACAGATAAAAAACACAAAAGGTAATTATCTGCAGAGGACAGCCATCAAACGAGTGAACTGCTTCCCAAAGCTGGCGATCAGAGGTCTGAAGATCACTGCAGCAGAAATGTTCTGAAGTCGGTACGTGCAGACGTCACCTTTATAGCCAACGTTGGTTAATGGCTCTGACATCAAACGTCGCACATACCCCTGCTTCTAAAACTTTTTTATACTGGCTGGATGTTCCGTGCTGCAGGCAGCAACCTTACCAACTTTACCCGCTTGTTTGATAATTATGACTTCCCTATTAAACAACTCAAATAGGGCTTTCCTTTCCTCTTCATTTTCGTTTCCACACATACTATAAAACACTTTTGCGGTGGGTGTACTGGTAGGAATAAAAGTACCAGCTTGGGTTGAAAATTAGTATTAGATGTATTAGTTTTGAACATAATCTTTAAATCTAAATTACGTGCAAACATTCTAAGCTCCGAGAGACTAACATTCAAATTGCCATCCATAGCAGGAATAAATGAAAGGCCCCATCTAAAATACTCTACCTTATGGAACGTAACATTAGACAAATTCACCACACTATGGCCTGCAACATTCAATTCTTGACCGTTTTGCTCCTCGTTGTTGGTCCTACCTGTGTGAAGGTTAATAGCCCCACCTGTGATAATGTGGTTCGCCCTAGATTTGGTTCTCTTCTCCTGCTGCTTCCTCGCGTTTTGCTTCTGCCTCTTACCGGTGCTGGTACTTGAATGGGTAGCTATAGATGGAATCTGCCTGATTCTAAAAAATCAAACACAGCTGAAATATTCCCTTCATTTCTCCCTTGAGGTGTAATTTCTGTAACAGTATCCAAAGGGTCAGTGTTAACTGTAGAAAGATTAGGCACAAGAGCTGCTTCTCTCGCAGTGTTACTTCTGACTGATGGAAAGTCATCCAATTAAGCTGCAGAGTTCCCCCACGTGCTCTGATTGGGAATCATCCATTCTTCTGGTTACCATATTTGCTGGAAAAGTGTGCCCAATCTAGTGCCTTAATAAGGGCTGATTCAAACTTTGATTTGTGCTTATATTACGGGGTAGAGCAGACAGATCCGAGTTGTGTTTCAGGGCTTTGGGTCATTGAAACACATCACCACTTTTAAAGATATTTAAGTCTCAGAGAAACTTACATTTTTTGCAGCACTTAATTTATGCTCAAAAGCCTCAAGTTTTTCAAGCATATGTTGGAACTCATGTGAGACAGTATTAAATTGTTTCCAAATCACTATCTGCTGCTCTGATTTTTCATTATCATCTGACAGCTCTAATTTATTTTGTGTAAAGAAATCGTTCATGGGCTTTATATAGTTAATAAGATAACCAAACTGCGGTGGTGCAAAGGAAGAATTTAATAAAAAACATTCACTTATTTCAAAGTAATAAAAATTGTAAAAGATGAGTGCTTTCGTACCAGTCTAGGTACTTCATCAGATCTACACACTTAAATAGTATTAACAATTAATGCTGTAGATCACGTGATTTTAAAATAGGTTTTAGGGGAATTAACTAATTTAACCCCTTGCTGCTTGTAGCTTGTAAAAGCAACCTCCACTTTATTTCCAGGCATTCAGTTTTAGTGACTATGTCCCCTCCTCTAGCATTTAACTGACATATCTCTAAAACTAAAAATGAAAAATGATGGTCATTCCCTGCTAAAGCTACATGCTTATCAAGGACATTTTTATTAACATTTCTATGTATACTGTACAGATGTTCAAGTATCCGGTCCCTCAAGCATCTATTTGTTTTTCCCACGTAGAACATTTTACATGATTCACATGAAGCTAGGTATACTATATTACAGGTATCACAATCTGCACATACCTTGAGCTCAAAGACATGTTCAGTTACTGGATGTACAAACATATCATCACTATTAATATATGTAGACATAATACAGTGATGGCAAGGGAAAGTTCCCAGCCTGCCAGCACCCAAATTATGAACCCTTTGTCTACCTGGTTTAGTTGATTTATAACAGAGCATTCTTTTTAAAGATTTCTGATTCTTAAATGTAAATTGTGGTAATTCACCCAACACCTCTCTACATTTCATATCAGATTGTAACACTCTCCAGTGTTTTTTGATAATATCACAAATATCAGACGAATTGCCGGAAAAAGTAAGACACATTCTTGTTCTGCTTAAAGAATTCAATGTCCTGTTATTAACAGATTCAGTATCAGAGTTTAAATAAGACTTAGAACGGGTGTCATGAAATGAGACAACCTCATTCTGTACTTCAGATATGTCATCCTGTTTATAACCCCCATCTTTCAAATTACATGATACCATTTCAAAAGATTCATACATATGACTATCTTTCGTGTGCAGCCTAGCAGACCTATAAAACTGTCCCTTTAACACATTTCTTTTTACAAACTTCGGGTGCATGCACTATGTTGTTGGTTCTACAAGGTTTGCTATACATTGTTTTTCTATTCCATCAGGAGTCAAAAAAACTTGTACATCCAGGAAAGAAACCACTTCATTTGAAGAGTTAAAAGTGAAATTCAAGAAATTTGTGCTAGCATTAAGATAATGTCTGGGTATCTTTGCTCTCATTTCTGTCTGCAAATCCTGATATTTTATGACTGTGTGTGTCTCTGCACCTAAGAAACTGTAGTCACTGGGCGTAGCGATCTCAATGTTCAATGCTACTTTTGTCTTCTTTTCATGGACTTTATATCTGGTTTTCTTGCATCTATCTTTTGAACTGTTGGTAATGGGTGATCCCATATGATATAGACTTCATTTTCTATGATGTTTTGCAGCGCTTTGCAGCTCATATTTCCAGTGCTTTTCAGCTAATTCAACATTATGTTTGCACAATCCCCAGTGCAACAGTCTTGCCACATTATTATACCTTTCAGTATACAGTCCTTCTGCCATTAGTATACCACAACCAGCAGCAAGGTATGCGACTATTTCCAATTCTTTTACAAAATCAACATTTGTCTGTTTCTCCCACATGTTTAATGGACTTTGTAAACCAAAGTGTATGTACATTCTCGATATAGGTGTAGCAGTTGGCTTAGAGGATTAAGGAGCTGTTAACGAGATGTCTCCTGTTGTCCAGTGGGCCAAAGTTTGATTCCCTCAGCCACCACTGCCTGCGTGACTATTAGCATTTTAACCAGAATCCACTCCTGTGCTGAATCTGAAAAAGGACCATGGAGATCAGAGCTCTACTCCAGAAAACAAACAAACAAATAATCACAAAGATGGGATTAGAATTTGTCTAAGTCTTTCCTCTCTAAACTTGGTTAGCAGGTCTAAATTAAGGATAATGTTGGAAAGTATATAAAAACCTTCCTCTTCACACCATAGAAAACGCATTCAACAATCTCTCACACAGGAGCAGAAACAGAGGAGGAATGTTTATCCTTAGTGATAAAAATCCAATACCTATTCCAGAAAGGCTCAATGTGGCAAAATTTCCAAATGTTCAGCTCTATGGGAAGATATAAGTTTTGGCTTATGCATGCTGTGACTATCCAACTTCCTTGGTTTTCAACTGCTACTAAGAAGCTGTGGTTGATGGTTCTCTGCAAAACCTGATTAGCTTCCCTGCAATGTATGAGCATCTTCTCCAGGGCAGACTACATCCTGGTTGCATCAACTTAACATGAAGGGTCCTGGTCTTAGCTCTTTCCTTAGATGTGAAAAACATCTTGAATGTTTTCAGAAAACATTATTTTAGCCTTCTAGCTTTTACTACATACCAATCAGCTCATCTCCATGGAAACATAACAATAAAGTGCATATCTGACCCCAGCTACAGACTTCTCAATCTGAACATTTGCTAAAAGAAAACTTTTCGTTATATTCAGTGTTCTCTTATTTACTTGCTCTCACACACACAAAAACTTATTAAATTAACTAAAGGGTATTAATCCAGACATTCAGATATGGAAAAAAAAAAGTCAACATATCTGTGCTCTTTTACACCCTATTCCTCACCTCAAGAGCTCAATATTACAGCATATTAATTCAAACATGCTTTTGTCCAGCCTTTTTCTTTTTACATTACAATGCCTACATTTTTAATACTAGAGTAAGAAAAAAGGCACTTACTTTAGTATGCTCATCACATACAGAAATAACTGAAAATGCTTTGCTTTATACAAAAATTGTTTTACTTAAAATTACTTTTTCCTTTCCTTTTAGTGTTCTTACAAACATTAATGACGAAGTGGAGTACACATTTTTTTGTCCCCAACAAGTTTAACAAAGTCAACAGAAGTCTAATCTTTTTACTTTTTCTTACAAAGCCATATTTCAGAAATCTGGTTGAGACTTTATAATCTCAGATTTATTCACAAATTTCAGTGCTGCCGGCCTTCTTTCTGTTCATCTCCATCTCCCAAACCCAGTCTCCAGTTCAACTCCAAGAACTCCCAATTCTTCTGGTGAACTTCTGTGCTTTTTTCTCTCTTTCATACATTTTCTTTTGAAACACTGGAAAAGATTTTACTGGCAAAGTCTCTCCATAAACTTTATTATCAAAACAATGAGAAGCAGTTCCCTTCTGTTTGCTGGCTCAATCTTTGTGGAACAAACTTTCATATTTCTTAGTTATCCTGTTCTGCATCAAAAAATGACATTGTACAACCAGGAAAAAATATTCTGAAAACAGCTGGATACAACAGCTTGAATCTCACATCAACATCTCTACATTCCCCAAGTGCCAAGATACATTTGCTTCTCTTCTGCCTGGTGTAAAGTGAATAAACATTTCTTGCAAACACTTTACTGTCTCCAATTTTAACACTTTGTCTTCTGCCTCAATTTAGTCAGGATCAACTTTTTCTGCTGGTATGATCGCATCTTCTCTAATACAAGTCTTGGCTGCTTTCTCAATCTCAGGTTTGGAGCATGCACACAATGTGCTCCTTCAATCATTCTGCTGTGGAAACCAGTTCAGTTGCTGATTTGTGCTTTCATAAAATTATTACAGTTTGTCCATTCTATCCTCTGTGATAAAGCAGTAAATCTCAGTTTTTCTGTGGATGCTCTGTCCTCTCTCTCTACCATTTTTGAAACAGCTCTTCTTCAGCAGTCTCGTACTCAGCAAACCTTTTCTTCATTTTGACCTCTGATTTTTGCAGTTTAATCAGTTCATTTAAATAGCTGTTTAAACCATATTCCAAGCTTTAGCTCAGCTAAACAATCCCGACTTGGTTTGTGACTGACTGTGCAGTTGCCTGGTAAGAGAAGTTTTATTTGAAATTTATGTTTAATTTCTTACCAGTATTTTTCACTGCTTGTAGGGAGGAAGGGATAGCTTGCAGACAAGATTTACTTTGATTTATATTTTGTTTTACCTTTAATTTTAACTGTTAGTTTTTAGAAAGGGACAGCCATCCCAAGGGGCCTAGTCAGCTGTAAATTCACACAAAATGCAGACAGGACATTATAGAGTCTATTTAAACAATCTTGCCTTGGTCTGTAATTTATTGATCTCTACTGTTAAAAATAGGTGTGAATGTGAGCGATAACTAGCAGACACTACTGCACATAATATAAAGGAACTGCAGCTTTTGCATGACGAGCAGAGCAACGACTTTACTGTACTTAATTAAATATTCAGTTGTACATTGTGTGATTTTTCTCATAGTTGATTTAAGTTCTCTTTGAATTCTGTGGTAACTGATTTTGATTATTCTTTTATTTTTTATTCAAATGAGTGTGCCACAAATGATTTCCTAAAGAACAAATATGTTGTGCGGTGTTAATAAATCCTATTTATATTTAAAGGTAACACTTGATAACACTGGTGAACTGTGCTCCTCATGTCAAAAGTTGGACAACTTGCTTACCGCTATTAGTAGTAAATCTAGACTTGCTGATAATGAGTGCACTTGTGTAATTGGCACAGCTTGGAGAACAGTTGTTACATATATTAATGCATGGACTGAGATTAATAACGTTAGGCAATCAGAACACATTTAAGAAAGGATGCATCTATTTTCTGTAAATATCACTCCACCCCTATAAAGCAAGACAACGTCACTGACAACTTTGGAATTCTGGATACAAGTATTCAGCAATCTGATGATTCAGAGCATACAGAAGTAAATAAAGAAAGAAAGAAAGAAAAGAAGAAGTTCACAACAAATAAGGAATAAAAAGAAACTGACAAATACCTGTAAAGCAAACTGAATGCATAACAAAGTAATGTCCCTTTTGGTATACAACACACAGATTACAGGGAATGCTAACATTTGTCTATCAAAAAAACCTTCAGTCTACAGAAAACAGGTATTATTTCTCCAAAACAGAAGGTAGAAAAAAGAAGCAAGGGGAAGGTGAAAAGGAAGAAATCAAAACTGAATGTGGAAGGATTGAAAAAGCATTACTGTAAGAAAACAGAGGAGAAAGAAAGACACTGACAACATGGCTGAAGCTGTGGATGTACAAAGCCAGCTTGATGAAAACTGTATGCTTGCAAATATAATAAGCAATGAAAACAGTGGGATTAATAAGACTAATGGTGATGAAGATCATTCCTTTACAACAACTGATAACAGCAGATATTACTGAATTAGAAGCTGAAGAATCTTCAGGTCTGGTCAGAAAAGATATTCTTGTAATTGGAGACTCAATTATTAAAGGATCTGATACTTGCATCTGCAGAGGAGATGATGAACATCGAATCATGTTATGCTTGCCAGGAGCAAAAATAGAGGATTTGAGGCACGCCTTAGAAAGCCTTAATGTAAGGAAGTATGGATCTGTTTTTATTCATGCTGGTACAAATGATCTTATCTGCAAGGACTCTGACTGTAGGGAACTTACTACAGAGAGTATAGCCTGTACAGGTGTCAGGACGTACTTCTCACAAATCACATATAGAAGGGACAGTCGTGTCACTTTGAATGAAAATATTTTTTGGATAAATACCTACATGAAAAAAATGTCCTGTTTTAAAAAATGGAAATGTGTAGAGCATCTGAGCCTCATTTTGAGCACACATGTTCAGACAGGATGGCATGCACTTGTCAAGAGCAGGGAAGAGAATTTTCGCAGCAGATATTTTGAAATAACACAAGGCAGGATTTTTCTCAGGTCAAAAACTTAACATTTCACAGACAGCAACATCTGATGGATCTTTGACAGTTGCTAACACTAGCAGCATTAACAATTTTTTTATTGGAGAATTTGCTATGTTCCCACAAGACTGATGTTGTTACTGTCTGTGAAACATGGTTAAAGAACAATGACTGGAAACCAGTTCTGTCAGGGTATAAATGATTTTACTGTAACAGGCATTCTAACAAATAAATCAGGTGGAGATATTATGATAAGGATTAAAGACTGTTATGAGACCCATGACTATTACATGTTCAATACAGATGGTGCAACTGTGACAATAAAGACAACCCTGGAACATATAACAATTGTTGCAGCATACATTCCACCAAAGTTAAGTGCCGATAACCTAGAGGAATTCGTACATTCCCTGCATGAAACACAAAAGGGAAGAATAACAGTGGCTGGGGACTTACATTTACCAGGAAGACTGGAATATTATTGATTCAACAACAAAATTATTCACAACATATGTTCAGGAACAATTGCTTTAGACTGTAAAAAACAAAACAACAAAAAAAACTACAAGGGAACAGAACATAATAGACTATTTGTGTTACTAAAGAAACAACTATTACTTTATGCCATGTTTTACCACCACTGATGTGCAGCGATCATGGGGTTATACAGATTAATTTGCTGCTAGATAATTTTGCCAAACTGAAAACTAAACCAATGCACAGAAGATTAATAGATTATATTGAGGTAAAACGGTCACTATGTAAAATTAATTGGAGTGATGCATTCAGTGGAAAAACTGCAGAAGAAATGCAGAAAGTTTTAAGAGAAATTGTTTGATTGTCAAAAAATCAAAAAAATTTTTACATTAGGATCCAGGCACATAATGTCATGAGGATATATTTCCTTAAGAACGAGATACTTTATTAAGGTGAGAGACAAAAAATAAGAAATAGAAAATGGGTCTAATTACAACTTTGAAAATGGAAATAAACAAGATGGACAAACAAATTAAGCAGAATGCAAGACAAGATAAAAAATTTGAAGAAAATGTATATAAAGGTATTAAGCATAATAGGAAACCATCATATAGATACATTAAATGTGCAAGGAATAAAGTCATACAAAATTGATAAACTGTGCGCAGGTTCTAAAATTTATTCACAGGCGCAACAGATTATAAACATATCTACAAAATCTTATGCAAAATAGTTTGGCTCCACAAACGGTGCGATAAGTTGTCCTAATTGTCCTAGTGGCATTCAGGTAACCTTAGATACTGAAATCAAATTAGATTATAATAAAAAAGAACTGTGCAAACTGGATCCAAATAAACCACAGGGAGGGATGGAATTAGTAATGACCTGAGAGCACTTCTGCAAGAACTTACAGTCCCATTATATCTATTTACTAGGCTGTATACATATGATGAGATTCCTCAAGACTGCAGGCATGCATTTATTATACCTGTCTTTAAGGGAAGGGGCAGTAGGACAAACCTGGAGCCATGCAGACCCTTAAGCCTACTTTCATGTTGTGGAAAAATAATGGAGAAAGTAAGTTACTGTCAGAAATGTAAAGGTTGGGACTTGGAACCATATATCAGCATGCATACATTGAAAACAGATCTATTACTGCCTGCAACATAATGTTCTATAACAATATAATAACAGCTATGAATGAAAAAATTATGCTGTGATGTAATTTATATAGATTTAACTTCAGTATTTGACAGGGTCATACACAAAACACTGATCAATAAATTAGAACAACTAGGTATTGATGTACTCTTGATAACATGGATAGCTGCATGGATTACAAATAGGACGTGGCAAGTATCTTACAGCAAATGGACAGGTGACATTTGGTTACAGTCAGAGTGCCCCACAGGACACTGTCCTAGACCTGTACTTGTTTAGATTGTACCTTTCAGATCTATTCGAGGTGTTCTACAATCTATATGCAGATTACTTAAAATTGGGTACACTGATTAAATGAGTTACACAGACTGGACATATCTGCAAAAGAGCTTCCATTTGGGCACAGAAGAATAATATGTTGATAAATACATAAAAAACTAGGCGTATGAGATTTAGGAGACAAACTGAAAGGTGAATTAATACAGAAAACAGTGATTAAAAATGTAGATTCATTTAAGGACCTGGGTAAATGGATAGATCCAGCTTTGAGTTTTCTAATCATATTAACTAATTGGTCAATGACAGCTATGTAAAGTTGTTTAAAAGGATTTATAAAGCTTTGGAAAACAGAAATGAAAAAATCATTGTTTGTTAGTTACATTAGACCCAAACTTCAGAATGGAATAACAATATGGAAACCTTGAAAGAAAACAAGCAGAAGTAAACTAGAAAGAGTACAGCATAACTATACCAAGGGCATCCATGGATGTGAAATTTTAAGTTGTTAACAAAGACTAAAAAATATCTGAACTTTTACAGTGTCTCATATAGATATTTAAGAGGAAAACATATTCAGGTATATAGGGCATTTAGAGATAACTACCTCTGGGATTGTTAGGGGTTATCAAAAAGTAGTAGAGAATCAGACAACCTACATAAAAGATTCTCCAGGAATGAGAACTGCACTAATTGATTCTCTGACAGAGCAGCTGATGCATGGAATAGACTGCCAAATTACACTAAAGCAAGCACTAATTTTGATATTTTTAACAGCAGCCTAGACACTTATTATGGGAGCAGGCTAGAAGGACATTAATGTCCGTGCTTGAAATATTTATGCATGTGTGCATGTATGTATGTATGTTTTCTCCCAGCTTTTGTTGTTTAAGTTGATATACTCCTTCAGTGTTTCAGCCCTGAGCACATTTGATTTTTTTCCCCCTATAGATTACTGGAAGCCATGTCTTGCACCAAATCTGGAGCCCGAACTGCTTTTTGTAAAATAGATGCAGGGTTCTTCCAATTAAGGTTTTTTTCTTCATCCTTTCTAGTCGATTGTCTTTCAGGTTCTTTAAGTTTATTCTCTGCTGACATCCAGGAAATTTACTTACTACCCAGTCACTGTTACTACTAAAATCTGGCAGGTTTACTGGCCCCTACCTCAGTTTCTTTTTTTTCATACCAGAAGAGCTGAAATTAAGCTGTTAATCAATAAGCAACCCTCTTGTAAGTCCCATCAGAAGCAGCACTTATGAAAACTCTAGGACAGGGAACAGGGCAAAAGACAGTACTCTATACTAGAACAGGAAATGTGTGATTGGAAAGTGCAGGACTCGGCTGTGCGATTTCCAAAATGTGTCATACTGAAGCAGAAATTCCATATACTGAAGTGTCAGGATCAACAACATGGAGTTTGCTGATGTTCCCAAGATTTAAATTACCATTCAGAGGAGATGCAGAAGGAAAGAGGGACAAGACAAAGCAGTTACAGAGAAAAGGTGTGTAAGAACTTACCATAACCATAGATGCCCTTCTCATCCATGTTGTAGTATTCTAAACATGAGGGATCCTCCACCTGAGGCGACCCAAACGTCCGGCCCATATACAAAAGCTTAGCCTGGCTGCTGTATAGTGCATGGGACATCACATGTAGGTCTTCAACAAATTAATAAAAATAATATTTTTCAACATCCAACAGCTAGGAAGAACTATATATTCTCTTGTTCAGCAACATTTGTTACAACGAATATAACATACCTGGCTACCTGTAACAGATGTCAGGCATTTTATGATGGAAAATCAACCAAAAAACTGAAGGAAAGAATAACTGAGCACCATTCAGAAATAAGGAGAAAGACTGATAACAATTCCTTGGCCAAGCATATTACTATATATGGGAATGTGCATAAATTCTCTTTTAGGGTAATGGATAGAGTATATATGGACATACGAGGGGGAGATTTAAATAAGCTTGAGATGAAAGAATATCAATGGATAATACGCCTTTGTGCAGATGTACCACCGGGTATAAATCAGACTGTTTCTTTAAAACCTATAGTAAGAAACAAACAAATGTGCTTGAGACCTGTGCTTTTTTTAATTATTGTTCTTAACTAGGATTTGATTGTTCAATTGAATAATTAATGGCTGTGTTATTTTTGATAGTATAAATATGGTTAGTATGTGTTAGCATTTTACACACTGATGAAGGGTTTGTTTGACCTAAAAGCTCTGTTTTATTAAACACTTGTTCAGTATCAGCGTTGCTTGATTTGTTTTATACTGCATCCAAGTCACACGTAGGTACCATAAACCGTGGGCCATAAATGAGACGTCCGCACACACAGATCTCAGAACTGAATGCCCCAGTCGGACAGTAGTCTAAGGGAACCTGATTAGGACGGCTTCCTGACAGGGAAAGTTAACCGAATATAAAGGAGAAGAAGAAGAGGTAGATGCCTTAGTGGGGGTAGGAGGGAGGAATAGGAATACTACAACGTGGAAGAGAAGGACATTTATGGTTACGGTAAGATTTTACACAACTATTCTATATCCTTCTATTCTAATGTTGCAGCATTCTAAACATGAGGGAGACTACCAAAGCTCAGCATGTGTTATGGGTGGTGGCGGAAGAAGAAGAAGAACCTTCTATGAAACCATGCAGGATGGTTTTTGCAAAGCTTGCCCTAGCTTTGGAGATGTAATGTTTAGTGAAAGTATGCACTGAAAACCATGTGGCTGCCTCTAGGATAGTGGGAACATCTAAGCCTTTGAAAAAAGCCCCTGAGGAGGCCACAGTCCTAGTAGAGTGGGCCTTCACAGAGCAGGGAATGTGCTTGCCATGGAAAGAGTAGCAAAAGGTAATAGAGTTGGAAATCCAGGAAGAAAATGTTTGCTTGGACACAGCTTTCCCAGAGCCCTGGGGTGAAAGGAAACAAAACAACTGGTAAGACTTTCTGACATTCTTGTCCAGGCAAAATGTAAGTTGCCTGTGAACATCAAGGGAATAGCATGCTCTCTCACTGTCATTCTGTGGAGAAGGGAAGCAGGTGGGCAAGTGGATGGACTGGTTAAGTGAAAGTTTACTGACCACTTTAGGCATGAAGGACGGGTTTGTGCAAAGAGAGACTCTATCCTTATGAAATATCAAGTATGGTGGGATAACCAGGAGTGCTTGCAGCTCTGAAACCCTCCTAGCCGAACTCAGGGCTACTAGATGCACTGTTTTCCAGCTGCACATCTTCAGGGAGGCTGATGCTACTGGCTCAAAAGGTGCAGTGGTAGTTTACTAGAAGTAGTGAATATAGCAACAGAGATGAAACAGCTGGAACTGGGATCATTAGGAAAGGGAAGGCGCAAACTACATAGAAAAAAATGGGAATTGTGGGAACAGTATATGCAGAGCAGGAATGAGGTTTAAGAGGCAAGATTTGAATGAGCTATATCATCATCTTTTTTCGGCTGTTCCCGTTAGGGGTCGCCACAGCGGATCATCTGTTTCCATTTCTTCCTGTCCTCTGCATATTGCTCTGTCATACCAATCACCTGCATGTCCTCTCTCACCACATCCACAAACCTTATCTTAGGCCTTCCTCTTTTCCTGTTACCTGGTAGCTTCATCCTTAGCATCTTTTTCCCAATATATTCAGCATCCCTCCTCAGCACATGTCCAAACCAATATAATCTTGCCTCCCTGGCTTTGTCTCCAAACCTTTCAACCTGGTCTGACCCTCTAATATACTTATTCCTGATCCTGTACACCCTCGTCACACCCAGTGCAAATCTTAACATCTTTAACTCTGCCACATCCAGCTCTAACCCCTGTCTTTTTGTCATTGCCACTGTCTCCAACCTATATAACATAGCTGGTCTCACTACCCTCTTGTAGACCTTTCCTTTCACTCTTACTGGTACTCGTCTGTCACAAATCACTCCTGACACTCTTCTCCACCCACTCCATCCTGCCTATACTCTCTTCTTCACCTCTCTTCCACACTCACCATTACTCTGAACTATTGATCCCAAGTATTTAAAAATCATCCACCTTCGCCACCTCTACTCCTTGCATCCTCACCATTCCTCTATCCTCCCTCTCATTCACACACATATATTCTGTCTTTGTCCTGCTGACCTTCATTCCTCTTCTCTCTAGAGCATATCTTCATCTCTCCAGGGTCTCCTCCACCTGTTCCCTACTCTCGTTACAGATCACAATGTCATCTGCAAACATCATAGTCCACGAGGACTCCTGTCTGATCTTGTCTGTCAACCTGTCCATCACCACTGCAAATAAGAAAGGGCTCAGAGCTGATCCTTGATATAATCCCTCCTCCACCTTAAAAGCATCTGTCACTCCCACCGCAGATTTCACCACTGTCACACTACCCTCGTACATATCCTGTACCACTCTTACATACTTCTCTGACACTTCCGACTTCCTCATACAATACCACAACTCCTCTCTAGGCACCCTGTCATATGCTTTCTCTAAGTCTATATTAAGTACAGAGAAAGTAATTAGGGATCTGGGGACCCAAGTTGATAGCAATCTCTCCTTTGACAACCACATTGCCAAAGTGGTTAGAAAGACCTTCTACATAGCCCACCTCATCATGAAAGGATTCACATCTAGATCAAGAGAGGTAATCGTGCCCCTTTATTCATCCCTCATCAGGCCTATCATAGAATATAATGCCCCTTTTGGGATGTACCTTACCCGACACCAGCAGCAATTAGAAAGACCCCAAAAGTACCGCACCAAGAGGATCAAGGGACTCAAGCAGATGCCATATGCTGCTCGGTTAAAAAAACTCCAGCTCTACTCAGTTGCATACCGCCTACTTCGAGGCGATCTATGTCTGACATATAAAGCTATGTCCAATCCAGAATTAATGGACATGCTCCACCTCAGTAAATCTAAATCCCTTAGAGCCACACGCTCGAGGGACTTGAACCTCAGCACAGAAATAAATAGAACTTGCTGGAGGGACAGATTCATAACCCAGAGGCTCTCTTCGCTCTGGAATAGACTTCCAATTCATGTTAGGCAGAGCACCTCACTGAATCTCTTCAAGAAGAATCTTAATGAGTGGATGGGGGATCGTAGGTTTGTCCCGGGGATTACTTCCGTGTCACTATTAGACAGAGGCACAGTAAACTAAACCTTAAAAAGGGCACAGTATAGTCAAATCAAGGGGTGGCATAAGCCAAACAAAATCGGGCTAGGCTTGTAATTGCCCCAGGGCAGATAGCCTAGTATGAACCTATGAACCTATATAAACACAATGCAACTCCTTCTGACCTTCTCTGTACTTCTCCATCAACACTCTTAGCATCTGTAGTGCTCTTTCCCGGCATGAAACCGTACTGCTGATCACTAATCATCATGTCCCTTCTTAACCTAGCTTCCACTACTCTTTCCTATAACTTCATGCTGTGACTGTGTGACTGATCAGTTTAATCCATCTGTAGTTACTACAGCTCTGCACATCACCCTTATTCTTAAAAATCGGTACCAAAACACTTTTTCTCCATTCCTCAGGCATCCTCGCACTTTCCAAGATTTCATTTGAATGAGCTATATAATGCTTAACTGACAATGACTAGAAGGTTTATAAGTGATTTATAATGTTTACAACTACAGTTGTTTCAATGGTGTCTGTAATGTAAACTGCTTGCAACTAAAGTGATAACATTCTGTATGTTTTTCATTTATATAAATGTAAGACTGTCTTTGTCATATGTGGAAATTTAATAAAGATGTTGAGGGGGGGGGGGTGCAGTGGTGAGTTTTTCTAGAATGTAATTCAGGTCACAAGGAGGGGGAATGGGTTTTCTTGGTGGCCTGATAATGGAGCACACCCTTAAGAAAAAGCTTTACCTGTAATCTGGATAACAAAGATAGATGGAGAGGTAGGCAAGCGGAAATAGCTGATAAATGGACTTTCAATGAGGAATATGAAAGTTCTTTCCGAAGTAGTTAACACAAGTAAGACAAAACTAGGTGTACATCTGCCTGAAAAGGATGTAGTTGTTTGTGAAGACACCAATTGGAGAACCTTTTCCATTTAGATAGGTAAGATCTCTTGGTAGTGGGTTTCCAAAAGCAAGTCCTCTGTGTAAAGGCGTCTAAAACGGATCAGAAGTTTATCATCCACAGGGTCAATTTGAAGGTTTGTAAGTGTGGGTGGATGAGAGATCCCTTCTGTTGTGTGATGAGGTCCACTTGTGAGGTAACTTGTGGCAAATGCCCTTGGTTAGTGAAAAAAGAAGTGGAAACCAATGCTACCTTAGCCAAAAGGGAGCCACCAGCAAAATTTTGGGACTGTCCTGTTGAATTCTACAGCAGGACTTTCTGTATGAGAGGGAAGGGGGAATGCATAAAGAAACATCACCTTCCAGGAAATCGAGAATGCATCCACCCTCCATGCCTGAGTAGAAGCAGTCCTTGTGCAGAACAGCTGTAGTTGTCTGTGCTGAGGGGAGGCAAATAGATCTATATGAGGTGTACCCCCACCAGTGGACTACATCTACAAACACATCCCTGTGCAACATCCATTCGTGGTTCAGAGATATTGACCTGCTGAGGGCATCTGCTTGAACATTGTTTTGTGATGGAATGTAAACTGTCTGCAGCGTTACCTTGGAGAGGGTGGCCATTTCTCAAGCTTGGATATCCAGCCTGCAAAGTAAGTAGGACTTTATTCCCCCTTGTTTGTTGATGTACCACAGGACTGTGGTGTTGTCTGAAGATTTGTAGAGGTCCTGGGTGTATGAAGGGACGGAATGTATTTAAGATTAGGATAAGGGCAGTCATTTCCCTGTTGTTTATGTGGTTTTTCCTTTGATGGTAGTCCCACTGTCACTGAATCATCAGACCATTCACAGGTCTGATGCATTTGTGTACATCTGTTGATCCACAGGGAGAGGTTGTAGAGGCGATCTTGGGTTCAGGTGAATTTGCTGGATCCACCAATAAATCTTTTTCTTGAGACATGGAAGGAAGAGAATCTGAAAGTCTAATGGATGGGCATGTTGAGACCAAACATTCTTCAGGTACCATTGAAACTTTCTCATGTGTAACCTGGCTAGGGTCAGCATTGGACATGAGGTTGCCATGAACCCCAAGAGGCGTAGAAACTCCCTGGCTGAAATGCAGCTGGCTAGGAGTAAGTTGCTTTGGGAAAATTATTTTGGGGGGGAAAAGGTTTTTAAAGGGGGTAAAACCAAAACTCTTTCCACAAAGGGCAAACGCCCAGTCTGGTGGACCCCAGCCATTAACAAACTTTACAATAAGAGGAGAAAGCTATTACATGATAGAACAAAATCCATAAAAGGGAAGTCACCCTGATCATTATTAGTAAAAAATACGAGCACTCATAAAATCAACTAAGGCCAATTTTGAGAGAAAAATTGCCATGGATTCAAAGGACAATCATAAGGCCTTTTTCAGCTATGTTAGGAACCTGGGTGGAAACTCCCAGATATGCTCAGAATTAGTCCAAAATGATACAAAAATCACTGAACCCACAGACATTGCCAACATACTGGCAGACAGGTTCAGTGCAAACTTCACCCCTCTCCCCTAAAGGAGAGATAACTATCCCAGCCGAGTGTAGCCTCCCGGACATCTCAAATGCGCAGGTGAAAGCTGCACTCTCTAAAGCTAAAAACACAGCATCAATGGGACCAGATGGTGTCCCCGGCTGTGTGCTACAGAGCTAAATGAGGAATTAAACCCACACATAAGGCAGCTGTTTAATCTCAGCCTTACCACAGGATACGTGCCCAAGGAGTGGCACGGCAACTGTAGTCCCACTCCACAAAGGCGGCGCCTACGGACCCTGGTAATTACCCCCATAAGCTTAACAAGTCTAGTCTGCAAAGCTATGGAGAGGATCATAATGGAGCTCATAAACAAAGATATAGGGACTTGCAGACATTGGACCCGACCCAGTTTGGCTTTGTCAAGGGAAGATCATGCCTTTTGAACTTGGTCGACTTCTTCAAACAGTCACCAAGGCCATTGATGAGGAAAGGCAGTCCATACAGCCTACCTTGACCTTGCAGGCTCGACACAATACCCCACTCGGGTATTGTAGAAAAGCTTACCAGCTTAAATGTAAACCCATATGTCACAAGATGGGTTGCAAACTGGCTTAAGGACAGAACCCACAGGGTTAGAGTTGCTGGTGCTGTGTCAGACTCCAAGCCGGGTCACAAGTGGTGTCCCACAGGGCTCGGTCCTTGGCCCCCTATTGTTTGGCATCTACTTCTCAGAAGTACAGGCCAACATAGGAGGACTTTGCTGACAAAGTTTGCAGACGACTGCAAACTGGGCGCCATGGTGGAAAGTGCATCAGACACGGATATCCTTCAGAAGGGACTCACGGAAACAGATAGCTGGTGCCAGAGCCATGGCCTGAAGTTAAACGCCAAAAATGTATAGTCATACCCTTCGGGAAAAACAAGGTAACCCCAAGCTACCATATAGGTGGCAATCCACTAAGCACAGAAGAGGTTATCAGGGACCTGGGGACCCAGGTTGACAGTGGCCTTTCTTTGACACTAACATTGCTAAAGTGGTTAGAAAGACCTTCTACATTGCCCACCTGATCATGAAGGATTCACATCCAGATCTAGTGAGGTTATTGTTCCCTGTACTCTTCACTTATCAGACCAATGATCGAAAGTACAATGCCCCATTCGGGATGTATCTCACCCGACATCTGCAGCAATTGGAGAGACCCCAAAAGTTCCTCACCAAAAGGATAAAGGGACTCCAAAATCTGTCATATGCTGCCAGATTGAAGAAACTCCAGCTCTATTCAGTCGCATACCGTCTGCTCAGAGGTGACATGTGCCTGACATACAAGGCCATGTCCAACCCGGAATTAATGGACATGCTCCACCTCAAAAAATCCAAATCCACCAAAACCACTAGAGCAAGCGACTTAAACCTTAGCACGGATATAAATAGGACGTGCTGGAGGGATAGATTTATCACTCAGAGACTCCCTATGCTGTGGAATAAAAATCCCGGTCCATGTGAGGCAGAGCACCTCGCTGACTCTGTTCAAGAGAAATCTAGACCTGTGGATGGGAGATCGTAGGTTTACCCCGGGAATCATCTCTGTGTCACTGCTGGACAGAGGCACAACAAACTAATGGGCACAGTAATTTTTCATATAAGGGGTGGCGTAAGCCACAAAAATTTGGGCTAGGCTTATAAATGCCTTAGGGCAGATAGCCTAGTATAAACCTATGAACCTATAAAAGTACCTCACCAAGAGGATCAAGGGACTCAAGCAGATGCCATATGCTGCTCGGTTAAAAAAACTCCAGCTCTACTCAGTTGCATACCGCCTACTTCGAGGCGATCTATGCCTGACATATAAAGCTATGTCCAATCCAGAATTAATGGACATGCTCCACCTCAGTAAATCTAAATCCCTTAGAGCCACATGCTCGAGGGACTTGAACCTCAGCACAGAAATAAATAGAACTTGCTGGAGGGACAGATTCATAACCCAGAGGCTTTCTTCGCTCTGGAATAGACTTCCAATTCATGTTAGGCAGAGCACCTCACTGAATCTCTTCAAGAAGAATCTTGATGAGTGGATGGGGGATCGTAGGTTTGTCCCGGGGATTACTTCTGTGTCACTATTAGACAGAGGCACAGTAAACTAAACCTTAAAAAGGGCACAGTATAGTCAAATCAAGGGGTGGCATAAGCCAAACAAAATCGGGCTAGGCTTGTAATTGCCCCAGGGCAGATAGCCTAGTATGAACCTATGAACCTATATAAACACAATGCAACTCCTTCTGACCTTCTCTGTACTTCTCCATCAACACTCTTAGCATCTGTAGTGCTCTTTCCAGGCATGAAACCGTACTGCTGATCACTAATCATCATGTCCCTTCTTAACCTAGCTTCCACTACTCTTTCCTATAACTTCATGCTGTGACTGTGTGACTGATCAGTTTAATCCCTCTGTAGTTACTACAGCTCTGCACATCACCCTTATTCTTAAAAATTGGTACCAAAACACTTTTTCTCCATTCCTCAGGCATCCTCGCACTTTCCAAGATTTCATTTGAATGAGCTATATAATGCTTAACTGACAATGACTAGAAGGTTTATAAGTGATTTATAATGTTTACAACTACAGTTGTTTCAATGGTGTCTGTAATGTAAACTGCTTACAACTAAAGTGATAACATTCTGTATGTTTTTCATTTATATAAATGTAAGACTGTCTTTGTCATATGTGGAAATTTAATAAAGATGTTGGGGGGGGGGTGCAGTGGTGAGTTTTTCTAGAATGTAATTCAGGTCACAAGGAGGGGGAATGGGTTTTCTTGGTGGTCTGATAATGGAGCACACCCTTAAGAAAAAGCTTTACCTGTAATCTGGATAACAAAGATATATGGAGAGGTAGGCAAGCGGAAATAGCTGATAAATGGACTTTCAATGAGGAATATGAAAGTTCTTTCCGAAGTAGTTAACACAAGTAAGACAAAACTAGGTGTACATCTGCCTGAAAAGGATGTAGTTGTTTGTGAAGACACCATTTGCAGAACCTTTGCCATTTAGATAGGTAAGATCTCTTGGTAGTGGGTTTCCAAAAGCAAGTCCTCTGTGTAAAGGCGTCTAAAACAGATCAGAAGTTTATCATCCACAGGGTCAATTTGAAGGTTTGTAAGTGTGGGTGGATGAGAGATCCCTTCTGTTGTGTGATGAGGTCCACCTTGTGAGGTAACTTGTGGCAACTGCCCTTAGTTAGTGAAAAAAGAAGTGGAAACCAATGCTACCTTAGCCAAAAGGGAGCCACCAGCAAAGTTTTGGGACTGTCCTGTTGAATTCTACAGCAGGACTTTCTGTATGAGAGGGAAGGGGGAATGCATAAAGAAACATCACCTTCCAGGAAATCGAGAATGCATCCACCCTCCATGCCTGAGTAGAAGCAGTCCTTGTGCAGAACAGCTGTAGCTGTCTGTGCTGAGGGGAGGCAAATAGATCTATTTGAGGTGTACCCCCACCAGTGGACTACATCTACAAACACATCCCTGTGAAACATCCATTCGTGGTTCAGAGATATTGACCTGCTGAGGGCATCTGCTTGAACATTGTTTTGTGATGGAATGTAAACTGTCTGCAGCGTTACCTTGGAGAGGGTGGCCATTTCTCAAGCTTGGATATCCAGCCTGCAAAGTAAGTAGGACTTTATTCCCCCTTGTTTGTTGATGTACCACAGGACTGTGGTGTTGTCTGAAGATTTGTAGAGGTCCTGGGTGTATGAAGGGAAGGAATGTATTTAAGATTAGGATAAGGGCAGTCATTTCCCTGTTGTTTATGTGGTTTTTCCTTTGATGGTAGTCCCACTGTCACTGAATCATCAGACCATTCACAGGTCTGATGCATTTGTGTACATCTGTTGATCCACAGGGAGAGGTTGTAGAGGCAATCTCGGGTTCAGGTGAATTTGCTGGATCCACCAATAAATCTTTTTCTTGAGACATGGAAGGAAGAGAATCTGAAATTCTAATGGATGGGCATGTTGAGACCAAACATTCTTCAGGTACCATTGAAACTTTCTCATGTGTAACCTGGCTAGGGTCAGCATTGGACATGAGGTTGCCATGAACCCCAAGAGGCGTAGAAACTCCCTGGCTGAAATGCAGCTGGCTAGGAGTAAGTTGCTGAAGTATGAGGTTAAAGATGTGACCTTTTCTGGGAGGAGGAAGGCCTTCATCAGATCTGCACTTATTCTGCACCCCAGGAACACCTGATCTTGTGAAGGGGTCATGGAGGACTTGAACTGGCTGATGGTCAAGCCTAAGGCTTCTAGGAGGGAAATGGTGAATGGCAAATGGCTTTGGAGAGTATCTGGGTGATCTGCCTGGATAAGGAGATCATCCAGGCAAGGGTAGATTTGAATGTCTTTTGTTCTGCAAAAGGCTACCCTTGGAGCTAGGCATTCTGTGAACACCCTTAGTGCTGTGGACAAACCAAAAGACAATGCAAAAAGTGGGAACATGGAGAAAGGGGTTTAGGAGGGACAGGTCCAGGATGGGTCTCCATGGTCCATCCTTTCTTGGGCCTAAGAAGAGTCTTGAAGAAAACCGTAGGCCTTCCTGTCCATGTGGGACCTTTTGAACTGTGCCCTGACACACTAGATCTTGAATGACCTGTGAGAAGGGGTAAATTTGGTCCTTTGGAGGATGTGCCTTTTGGGATGGGGTTTTCTTTCCGTGTTATGCCATGTACTGACAAGACCCAGCTGTCTGAGGTGATGTGTTGCCACAGGGAGAAACAGTGGAGAGATGGGGGCAGAAAGGCAAAGACTGTTGGTAGTGGTCTGAGAGTCGCACATTGTTGGGCCTGCCAGGAGTAGATTAGTGGAAAGTATGTCTGGTAGAGGATGATTTCCTGGCACCTTTTTTGTTTTGAAAAATGTGGTGTGGAGGCCTTCCTGACAAAACTGGGTTTGGCAGGGTAGTTTCTCTGAAACTTTGGCACTGGTGATACAAAGAGATGCTTGAGGTCCTGCAACTCTTTGGTTTTCTCTTGCAGGATCTTAAAAAGCTCTGCTTACTGTTTATCAAAAAGAAAACAGTTATTAAGTGGAGCACCATGATTTTACTTTCAAAATCATAAGGCAGAGATTGTAACCTAAGCCAGGAGTACCTCCAGAAAGAATCAGAAAGCTGATCTAGATGATGCTTCTGCAGCATCACAGCTGCATTTTATGGAGTGCCTAGTGACCTGTGCAGCCAATGAGAGGGTAGAGGCAACCTGTGCTTGTTTGGAGTAACTGGGAACAGGTAGTTGATGGCTCTGAAGGCCAGGGGTGAAGATGTATAAATTTTCTTTTCTAAACTGCCCATCATTTTGCTGTCTTTATCTGATGGAAGCAAAGAAGAGGGAATCTGTCTTGAATGCTTAGCCGGTGCGACAGCAATTACAACAGGGTCTGCCAACAGGGGCTTATGGAGAAATTTACAGTTGTCGGGTATTTTATAGAACCTGTCTGGTCTCTCTGGTGCAAGTGACTGAGAATCAGCAGCTTTGGAGGATGAAGCAAAGGCACCCAAGTATGCAGGGATGATTGGAGGGATGGCTGAGAGAGTAGAGGATTCTATCTGGAGAAGCTCATAATAAATTTTCTGAACCTGTGTCATCTGAGTGGGATCCCACTTGAAATACTCCCTTCATTTTGGTAATTGTCTCCCCAAATGTAATGTCATCTGGTGGGGAATCAGCTTCTACAGCGTCCTCTCCCAGTGAGCAGTATCCTAAGGGGGAGGCCAGTAGTGAAGTATAAGAAAGGGGCTCATCAGAAGATGAAAAGGAAGATTCTGCTTCTGGAGTTTGAGGCAAGGGGCCTAAGGATGCAGGCCTGGGGCTCAAGGCTGGCATAGTAGATGGGGTCTGTGAAGTAGCAGGCCTAAGTGTCAAGAAGGCCTGGAAAAGGGATTGGGAAAATGCTTGCCAATCTGGGATACCCTCAGAGGAAGCAGACAAGTGTTTAGTTTTTTGCTTCTTTTTGAGTGAGGGCGTCCTAGGTCAGGTCTAAGGAGGCGCAGGCTTAGGATCCAAGGTCATAGCAGGAATTGAGAAAGTTTCCTTGGTAATAGCAGATGGGAAAGAGCGTTCAGGCAAACCTGGTTTCCCCCCCCCGACATAGAAAAAGTACAGTTTTGTACCTACCATAAATGTAGATGTTCGAGTGTACACACTGCTGCAGTCATTACACTTGGGTTATCCTGCCGTCAGGCGGTTCCCCAGTCGGCCTGAGTTCCAAAGTCTTGGTCTGGCGTCGGTTGCTGTCGCCTCCTCCCTGACGTCAGTGCGGCAGGGGTATATAAGATGCAACCAACGCCATTTTCTTCAGTTTTTCTTGCCCCAGATGTCAGGTGCTTCCAAATAGGTAGGCAATTCAAATTGCTAATAAAACATACATACTAAAAGCAAACAACAACTTTCAGCTATCAGCAAATACTCCCCATAGGTAGTAAAGGGTAGAAGACATAGGTACGTACCTGCAAGTAAGAGGGGAAGGAGGGAGGGTAACCTAGGCTGCAGCAGTGAATACACTCGAACATCTACATTTATGGTAGGTACAAAACTGTACTATGTTCATCGTGTTACACTGCTGCAGTCATTACACTTGGGTAGAATCCCAAAGCTGAGGTTGGGTGGCTGGTTCTATAAGGCATTAGGGGTGGCTATAAGGCCCTGCAGTACTGCAGTGGTGAAGCCAGCTCTGGATTTAGAGTATAGAGGCAGATGGTAATGCTTGGTGAAGGTATGCACAGAACTCCAAGTTGCTGCTTCCAAAATATCCTTGGTAGGTACTCCTCTGAGGCAGGCAGTTGAAATGGCTGTTGCCCTAGTGGAGTGCGATCTAATACTGCTAGGTACAGGTTTCCCATTGTGTGTACAGCAGAAACGTATACAATGTCCTATCCATTTTGAAATAGTCTGTTTTGAAATGGCTTTTCCCTGTGCTCCTGCAGCATATGCTACCAATAATTGCTCAGATTTCCTGAAAGCTTTGGTTTTGTCCAAGTAGAAGCGTAACTGCCTATGAATGTCCACGGAATGCTGTAGTCTCTCCCCCTTATTCTGTGGTTTCGGATAAAAAGATGGCAAATGAATAGTTTGGTTTAGAGCCACACTGGATACCACCTGTGGCATAAACGTAGGGTTAGTTCCTAGTGGAAAATGAGGAAAGGTTCCACTGCCATTAGTGCCTGTAATTCTGAAACTCTTTGTGCTGATGTTACTGCCAGGAGTAGAGCAGTTTTCCAAGAGATATATTTTAATTCTGCTGTGTTAGCTGGCTCAAAAAGAGGTAAAGTCAATTTTTCCAAAACAAAGTTGAGGTCCCAAGTTGGAGTAGGTACTCTACGGGGCGGTCTTACGTTTTTAGCCCCTCTGAGGTACTGTCTTAGCAAAGGATTAGAGAAAATTGGTGGATCTGTGCTGTAATGAGCAGAGATGGCAGAGGCGTGGATCTTGATGGATGAGAAGGAGAGTCCTTTGTCCAGCATCTCAGTTAAATATTGTAGTATCTGAGGAATGTTTGGAACATGAGGGTCAAGGTTGTGTGCTTGGTTCCAGGCATAGAATTCTCTTCCATTTATCCGAATACGCTTTCCTGGTACTAGGCCATCTGGCCTACAGAATGACATCCATAACAGCTTTGGAGAGCGGCATTGCCTGCTTGACTAAGGAATCTTCCATGCAGCTAGGTTTAAGGTCTTTAGCTGGCTGTGTAGTATCTGACTGTTGTGCTGAGTCAGCAGATGTGGGATTTGAGGCAAAATCCAGGGTGATCCTTGGGCTAAGTTCTTTAAGATTGGGTACCAGTGCTGGCGTGGCCAGTCTGGTGCAATCAGGATCACCTTTGGCTCTTCTTGCCTGGCTTTTATGAGTACCTTTGGCAGGAGAGGTAGTGGTGGGAAAGTGTATACTTGTAAGTTTTTCCAGCTGAATGAGAGGGCATCCACTTTCCATGCTTGTGGATGGTAACTCCTTGTGCAGAATTTCTGTAGCTGGCAGTTCATTGGGGATGCAAACAGATCTATGTCCGGGCTCCACCATTTCTGTGTTAACATTCTGAATATCTGTGGATTCAATTCCCATTCGTGGGGATCCATGATGTTTCTGCTTAAGTCGTCTGCCAGTGTGTTTTTCTCTCCTGGCAGGAATTGTGCTTGCAGATGAACTTGATAGTTTAGAGCTGTGTTCCATAAGGTCACGTCTTGTCTGCAGAGGGGGTAGGAGTAAGTGCCCCCTTGCTTGTTTATGTACCACATAACTGTAGTGTTGTCTGTCTTTAGTAGTAGTTGTCCTGGATGCAGCAGGTCCTTGAAAGCTATAAGTGCATTTTGTACAGCTAGCATCTCTTTTTGATTGATGTGAAGATGCCTTTGTTCTGCGGGCCACTTGCCCTGAATACATTTTCCTGCCATGTGTGCACCCCAGGCGTAATCCGAAGCATCTGTTGTCAGTGTTTGCCTGGCTGTGGGTTGAGTGAAAGGCTGTCCCTTGCTGAGGTGACAAGCTTGAGCCCACCATTGAAACTCCTGTTGAAGGCAAGGAATTAGTGGTATAACTGTTTCCAAACTTTGACAGTGTTGAAACCATACATTCTTTAGGTACCATTGTAGTTTCCTCATACGCAGTCTGGCATATGGAATTAGTAGTATGCAAGATGCCATGTAACCCAAGGTCTGCAGAATTTTTCTTGCAGGGAGATGAGTCTTTGTTGCCATCAATTGAAAGTATTGAGTCAGTTGTCCTTGCTTGTCTGGCGTGAGATAAGCCATCTGGGCCGCTGTGTTCAAGCTGGCACCCAGGAATATTATCTCTTGGGAGGGCACTAGTTTTGATTTCTTTTCGTTTACTGTGTACCCCAGGCAACTTAATAACTTTTTTACAAATGCCAGATGCTTTAGAAGAATGTCTTTGCTCTCTGCTTGAATCAGGCAGTCGTCCAGGTACGGATAAATTTGAATTCCTTTCTGTCTGCAAAATGCAATTACTGGTGCCAGGCAGTTTGTGAAGACCCTGGGCGCAGTAGATAAGCCAAAGGGCAGTGCAGAGAATTGATAATGCATTGAACCAGCTATGAATCTGAGGTATCTTCTGCAGTTTTGTCTGATAGGGACATGCAGGTATGCCTCCTTGAGGCCCAATGTCACGAGCCAAGCTTTCTTGCCCAGCATGGGAAGAAGCTGTTGTAGTGTCAACATTTTGAATTTCGGAACATCCAGGAAAGTGTTTAGAGAAGAAAGACCCAGAATGGGCCTCCAGGCTTTGTCCTTCCTGGGAACTAGAAAGAGTCTTGAGTAAAATCCTTGTCCTTGCTCCTGTGGTGGTACCTTTTGGATAGCTCTCATATCCATGAGTGCTGTAATTTGTTTCTGAGCCTCTGCCCATTGATTTGGTGGCAGATGTGGCATTCCTTTTAACCTTGGCAGAGTGTGAAAGTGGAACCTGTAACTTTGAGATACAATGTTGAGAACCCATTTGTCTTTGGTGATCATATGCCAATTGTGATAAAAAAGTGCCAGTTTTCCTCCCAAGGGGGCTGCCAAGAGAGAGTTGTTTGGCAGCTGTAGCGGGAAGTCATTGAGGCTGCTTTTTATATGGTTGGGGCTGGTCTTCCCCTTCTTTCTGGCCTGATTCAACCCATTGTCGAGGCCTGTAAGGACCTTGTGGTTGACCTCTACCTCTTGGACGTCTGTATCTGCCCCTTTGAGGTCTGTCTGTAACTGGAAAGGACCAATTCTTAGTTGTCCAATTTCTGCTAAATCTAGGAGGCTGAACCTGTAAGAAATCCTTCACCGTTTGCATAGATTTTGCCTTATCCTCCATTTTCTTTAATACCTCTTCTGCCTTAACTCCAAATAACACATCCTGCTGCAAAGGTGCATCCAATAATTTTGCTTTAACATGGTCTGGTAACGTATGTTCTTTTAGCCAAGCATGTCTTCTAATGACAGAGCCTGTAACAGCTGCTCTACAGGAGGCCTCTAAAGAGTCAAAACCACATTGCAAAGTGTGTTTTCCCACCTGTTCAGCTGCATGCAATAAATCCTGCATTTCTTTAAAAGTAGGAGGATCTGAATCTGGAAGTATTTTTTGTTTCAATTGAGACAGTAGAAATTGCTGATATTTTAGCACGTGAAACTGGCAATTTAAGGCTCTCATTGCTAAAGTTGCAGACTTATATACTTTCTTTCCCTATCTGTCTAATGCTCTGGAATCTCTGTCAGAGGGAACTGGATTCTTGGCTGATGAGGGCTTAACCCCTTTGAGTCCCTGGGAAATAGTTTCAGGGTCAGCAACAGGGCTTTTGTACAGAAATTTGAGAGAGTCAGGGACTCTGTAGTATCTGTCAGGTTTAACTGGGGCTGGAGGTAAAGAATCAGGATTTAGGCTGGATTCAGTATACACATCATCTACAATATCTAACACTGGCGGAATAGCAAGGGGTCTGTGTTGAGATAATAAAAGGAAGTCTCTGAGCCTTTTCTTGGATTCTGAGTAATCCTGTCCTTCCCAATGGAAATGCTCCCTCATGGTATGCAAGGTTTCCCCAAAGGCGTAATCCTCAGTCGGAGAGGCTGATGGAATTGATGCCTCAGCATCAGAATCCTCATAAGGGGGTAAGGAATATCCTAGGTCTGAGGATGAATCTGAAGAGATGGACACCTGGTCGGATGAGTCATAGTCTGCATCCTGTCTAGGCCTTTTATCAGGAGGGGGATGGGACCCCCTGATCAGAGTGATTAGGTCTTCGGCCATCTTCAGCATTTGTTTCTTAGGCATGGAGGCCTGTGCTGGAGAATGCTGTATTTGTTTCTTTGATTTTAAGGCTGGCTTAAACTTAGCAGAGGGTTTAATGCTTAACTGAGCAGGTCTGAAAACACCCTCTGAAGTTGTGAGTAGCTCAGCTACTCTGGATCCCTCTGAAGAATTAGTTTCGGTAGGCTGAATAACTTGTGCGTCCGAAGGCCCAGCCATCTCCACGTGGGAGTCAGAGTCGGCCTGTGGTTCTACAGAAGAAGTCGTCAGGGGCTGCGAAGGCACATCGCTGAAAACCGGAGAACTGGCGACTGGCCTAGAAGAGGCTTCGTCGTCAGTTTTTGGCCTCGGATGCCTATCCTTGTCTTTGCGCTTTTTATGTATTCCAGTCATCAGTAGTTCCGACGGCATGGTATAACTGAATTTTCTACCAAAATAATGTCAGGCAAAATCAAACCGACGTTTAATAGTGCGTTTGTTAAACCTATCACAAAACTGGCAACCAGTGACTTTGTGGTCTGGGCCTAGGCATGGGATACAATAAGAATGGAAATCCTTATGAGGTATTTGCTTCCCACAAGAAATACAGTTATTAACTTTTACTGACGTCGGTCTGAGGCAAGAAAAAGTTTCCCCAACGGGGTACTTAGCTTTGTAGAAGACTTCGGTTCTGGATTCGAATGAAAATCTCAGGAGATGGCCGACCGGCACTTGCAAACTGCTTTTGCTTCGGGCACTGCGCGGCACGAAAGACTGAAGAAAATAGCGTCGGCTGCATCTTATATACCCCTGCCGCACTGACGTTGGGGAGGCGGCGACAGCAACCGACGCCGGACCAAGACTTTGGAACTCAGACCGACTGGGGAACCGCCTGACGGCAGGATAACCCAAGTGTAATGACTGCAGCAGTGTAACACGATGAACATCCTATGTTGGTATAAGCTCCGTGGACATGCCGGTCGGAGAAACTAGAGCAGTGTCCTAAACAGAACCCACCATAGTCAAAGCCGTCAGACGTACCTCAGCCCCTAGATCTCCTGCTGGTGGGAGGTCCAAATCCAGAGGAGCAGGCACTTTTTCAGACCTTGAAACTTTGGCCTTTTTTTAGAAGGTTCAGACAACACACTGGGCACTGTTTCAATACCCAAGGCTAGTCTTTTAAGGTGTTGGTTCTCAATAAAAGATTAAAGGCTGCTAGATAGCTGCGCTGGGTCTTCGGAACAAATGATGGGCAGATAGAGCAGGATTTATACTTGTGAGAAGGCCATAAGCAAAAGAGGCAGAGGCTGTGGCTGTCTGTGCGGGATATGACATCCGCACTTACATCTTCCCTTCCTAGAAGACCATGGACAGAATTCAGCTAACAAGTAAGTAAAGGGCAGCAACCAGAACTAGAAAAAAATAAAGGTTCCCCAACAGAGTACTTACCTTTTTAGATGTTTTTGGCATTGAGCAGAACAAGCAAGTTGACGTTCGACTGGTAGCAGAGAAGTTCTGAGGTCTGTGGGTGTGGACTTCACATTTATGGCCCACAGTTTATGTTACCTATGTGTGACGTCCCACGCACCATACAGCAGCAAGGCTAGGGTTCTGTATATGGGCCAGACGTTCGGGTCAGATCGTCTCAGGTCGAGGATCCCTCATGTTTAGAATACTGCAACATGAGAATAGAAGGACATCACATGTTCTCATCTTACCATGTCCAAAAACCATATGCTCATTGTGACCACTTTACAAGCCAAGTCAGACTCTGAGAACCACTCTTCTGTGGACCGATAAAATCCCATCTCTTGGGAAAAATCTAGGGAAAACTGCTAGACATCTGGGCTGCATTCTATGTCTAAAAAGAGGCTTCTTCCACTTGGTGGCTGTGAAAGTGGTAACCAGCAGGCAGAATAAACACTGTCCACCGTACATAAGGTCTCATCCCCTTTGTGAAGCACCTCAATTTTTTCCTGAGATGGCTTCACAAAGAGGTCCTCTCCCCAAAACAAGGTATCCAATACCACCAGGCGGAGTTCATCTTCAACGGAGAGCCTCAGTAATGCTACTTAAACAAAGCTACTTTTGCCCTAGTCATTGCATTAACAGTGTCACGTCTGCAGCCGGCAATATAAAACCTTACTGACATAGTGATACCTAATGATCTTTTCCAAAGGCAATGTAACATTTGCTCTAGAAATTGGTAGCATTCAGCAGAGTATGGGAAATTTTTCCTTTTGGTTTAAGAAATTACTTCAATGTAGCCTTAACTTTAAAAAATACAATAGCAGTTATTTCGCATGTTTACTGACTCTTACACTACGCATACAGCTTTTTATCTTTGTTGCATTACACTGATTTCACAAGTTGGGCCAACTCTTTTACATGCTGTAATGGGACTCACATAAATGAGTTGTGCTAGTCAGGTAGGATTATCTCTGCCAAAAATCACTAAATTTTTGTGAGAACAATCTTAGAGCACTACAACAAATATGGTTCATCATGGCTGACAAGGGAAACGGTAGATGTCCATCTGTTATAATGATGGAAGTGTCATCCCTGAAATTAAATCTACTATTTCCATAATGACTTATGGAGACTGCAAACTAGAAAGTCTCAAGATTTCCTTGACATACACGACTCAAATATTCTGGAACAGTATACCTTGGAGTGCAGTGTCCGTGTAACTGTTTCTCTCTCTCTCTCTCTCCCCGTTGATTAAGTCTAGAGTTAATTTTACATCCATGTACATCTACTACAGCTGCCTACAGTTCAGTTATGTTAAGGCTCTGACACATGACAAAGCAACAGAAGACAACTTTCACCTGTCACTGTCACTTAGGTGGTTTACTCATAGCTGCAATATGTCAGTCAGTTTGAAAATGTGTAAATCTTCTGACTGAAGTGCAGACTGTTTTCCTTTAAATAAAGGTTGCCATAAATGTTACAGCATCCAAGTTTCCTTCAAAACGTAGGTACACCTACATCGCCCTTAAAATATAGATAACCTTTTTAATGACTCTATTCCTTCAAATGTCCAACGGACTCTAGTCATCCTCTTTAAAGTTTGTGAATTACAGTTTGGGTAACACAACTATCAGAAATATTTGAAACTGATATTTTGACTTATCACCATAATTTTCCTATTTAATCTCTTGCAAATCCATGCTTCTAGCAGAAGAGAAGACTGTAGTTTGAACAGCTTTTACATTACTTTCAAGCAATTGTGCAAGAAGCACTGCAACTGGCTTCACTTCTCTTATAGCATCATCTCTGCAACACTGCAAAAGATCAGCTTTGTAGTGCATACTAAAAGCAGTCATCAGCTAATTTAAACTTACCATACTTAAGTGTAGTAAATGTGAATTTTCGCCCCGGAGTTCCACCTTTGCTTGTAAAGGCCACTAAGTAAGTAAGGTATGAAGTATCCTTTGTTAGCGAAGACAAAGTACATTCTGTAATGTTAGCATCCACAGTTACATCTGCAAAAATAATTCATAACATTAGCCCTAGTCATATTTTAGCATGAAGTTACACACTTAATATACTGCTACACTAACAGGAGTAGTCTATCACAGTGTCAGCCATAAATTCCAGACCTTTGCTTGGGATTAAAAAGCCATCAGTTTCATTTTTTTTTTTAAGAAATAGCTCAATAAACTGCCTCTTTAAAATTTATATATATGCAAACCCAGTAGCTGGGATAGGACACTGGCTATTCAAAACCTCTCTCACTGCAACCAAAATTTCAATTCTGGTTCTAGACAAATTCTCATAACAACATAAGCATAACAGCCAAGCAAGCTGTAAAGTACAGTTGTGTACCTACCATAAATGTAGATGTTAGAGTGTATTCACTGTTGCAGTCATTACTCTTGGGTTATCCTGCTGGCAGGCTACCCGCAGTCGGCCTGAATTCCAAAGTCCTGGTCCGGCGTCGGCTGCTGTCGCCTCTTCCCTGACGTCAGTACGCCAGGGGTATAAAAGATGCAGCCGATGCCATTTTCTTCAGTTTTTCTTGCCCCAGATGTCAGGTACCCCCAAAATGGTAGGCTAAACAATATTATGCCAATAAGCATACATGCAGTATAGAAACATTTCCTTCATCTACAAGCAAATACACCACATAGGTTGTATAGAACACAGAAGTATAGATAAACCCCAATAAAAGAAAGGGGACGGAGGGAGGGTAACCTGGACTGAAACAGTGAATACACTCGAACATCTACATTTATGGTAGGTACACAACTGTACTATGTTCATCGTGTTTCATTGTTGCAGTCATTACTCTTGGGTAAAATCCCAAAGCTGAGGATGGGTGGCTGGGCTAAATAGGATTAGGAGAGGCTATGAGGCCCTGCAGAACCGCAGTGGCAAAGCCTGCTCTGGATTTAGAGTAAAGAGGTAAGTGGTAGTGCTTTGTAAAAGTGTGCACTGAACTCCAAGTTGCAGCCTCTAAGATGTCTTTGGTTGGTACTCCTCTGAGGAAGGCTGCTGAAGTGGCTGCTGCTCTGGTAGAATGAGGTCTAATGCCCTTAGGTACTGATTTGTCATGCTGAGAATAGCAGAAACGGACGCAATAGCCTATTTATTTAGAAATAGTCTGTTTTGAGATAGCCTTTCCTTGTGATCCTGCAGCATATGACACTAAAAGTTGCTCAGTCTTTCTGAAAGCTTTAGTTCTGTCCAAGTAGAAGCGTAGCTGCCTGTGTATGTCCAAAGAATGCAGAATTTTCTCACCCTTGTTCTGTGGGTTTGGATAAAAAGGTAGGCAAGTGAAAGGTTGGGTTGAGGGCCACACTGGACACCACCTTAGGCATAAATGTTGGGTTTGTCCTCAGAGAAACCCTGTCTGGATGAAACATGATAAAAGGTTCCACAGCCATGAGTGATTGTAACTCTGAGACTCATCTTGCAGAGGTTATTGCTAGGAGCAGAGCTGTTTTCCAGGATAAGAATTTTATATCAGCTGTTGAGGCTGGCTCAAAAGGAGGCAGTGTGAGTTTTTCCATGACATAATTGAGGTCCCATGGCGGAACTGGTGCTCTCCTGGGAGGCCTGATGTTTTTGGCCCCTCTGAGGTATTGCCTTATTAAAGGATGAGAAAAGATAGGTGGTTCCGTATTGTAATGGGATTAAATGGCAGAGGCATGAATCTTAATTGATGAAAAGGAAAGGCCTTTGTCCAGCATCTCAGTTAGGTATTGTAAAATCTGAGGGATATTAGGAGCATACGTGTCAATGCCTTGTTCCCGGTTCCAAGCACAGAATCTCTTCCATTTTTCTGCATAAGATTTTCTGGTACTGGGCCTCCAAGATAACATCCATAACAGCTTTTGAAAGAGGAGTGTTCTGAATGGCTACATTACCTGCTATGCTGCCAGATTTAAGGTCCTGTGTTGGCCGTACAGGATCTGATTGTTTTGCTGGGTCAGCAAGTGAGAAGTTTGAGGCAATATCCATGCTGAACCTTGAGACAAGCTCTTTAGGATTGGGTTCCAGTGCTGGCGTGGCCAGTCTGGTACAATCAGTATCATTTTTGGCTTCTCTTGTCTGACCTTTAGGAGTACCCTGGGAAGGAGAGGCAGTGGAGGAAAGGCATATACTGTTAGATTTTTCCAGCTGAAGGATAGGGCGTCCACTCTCCATGCTTGTTTGTGATAAATCCTTGTGCAAAATCTCTTTAATTGGCAGTTGTGAGAGGAGGCAAATAGATCTATGTCTGGCCATACCCATTTCCTTGTTATCATGCTGAAGATTTGTGGATCCAGTTTCCACTCGTGGGGATCCATGAGGTTTCTGCTTAGTTCGTCTGCCAGAGTATTTGCTTTTCCTGGCAGGAACTGTGCTTGCAGTTGAACTTGATAAGCCAATGCTGTGTCCCATAAGGTCACTGCTTGTCTGCAGGGGGGGGGGGGTAGGAATGTGTACCTCCCTGCTTGTTTATGTACCACATGACCGTAGTATTGTCTGTCTTTATCAGTAATTGTCCTAGATGAAGTGGATCCTTGAAAGCTGTCAGGGCATTCTGAACAGCTAGCATCTCTTTTTGATTGATGTGAAGATGCATCTGACTTGCAGGCCATGTGCCCTGAATACATTTTCTTGCCATATGGGCCCCCCAGGCATAGTCTGATGCATCCGTTGTCAGTGTCTGTCTGGGTGTGGGTAAGGTGAATGGCAGACTCTTGTTGTGGTGACAGGCCTCTGCCCACCATCAAAACTCCTGTTGCAGGCAGGAAATGGGGGTAATTATTGTCTCCAGGCTGTGGCAATGCTGAGTCCAAACACTTTTTAGATACCATTGTAGTTTCCTCATATGCAGTCTGGCATACGGAATTAGTAGAATGCAGGATGCCATGAAACCCAAGGCCTGCAGGATTTTCTTTGCAGATAACTGGGTTTTTGTTGCCAACTTTTTGAAGTAAGAAGTCAGTTGCTTTTCATAGGTTAATACTAGGCTATCTGCCCTAGGGCATTTATAAGCCTAGCCAGAGTGTGTTTGGCTTTCGCCACCCTTTTAGATTAGCAGACTGTGCCTCTGTATAGCAGGTCAGAGAAGGTAGCCCTTTTAAGGTTAATTTACTGTACCTCTGTCAAGCAGGGACACAGAAGAGATCGGAGGGGTAAACTTACGATCACCCATCCACTCGTCAAGATTTCTCTTGAAGAGGGTCAGTGAGGGGCTCTGCCTAACATGGATTGGGATTTTGTTCCAGAGTGAGGGGAGCCTCTGAGATATGAATCTGTCCCTCCAGCATGTCCTATTTACTTCTGTGCTGAAGTTCAAGTCCCTGGAGCGTGTAGCTCTAAGGGATTTGGATTTCCTGAGGTGAAGCATGTCCATTAATTCTGGGTTGGACATGGCTTTATACGTCAGACACAGATCGCCTCTGATTAGGTGGTACGCAACTGAGTAGAGCTGGAGTTTCTTTAGCCGAACTGCATAGGGCATCTGTTTGAGTCCCTTGATCCTCTTGGTGAGGTACTTTTGGGGTCTTTCCAGTTGCTGCAGGTGTCGGGTAAGGTACATCCCAAATGGGGCACTGTATTCAATTATGGGCCTGATAAGTGATGAGTAGAGGGGCACAAAGACCTCTCTTCATCTAGATGTGAACCCTTTCGTGATAAGGTGGGCAATATAGAAGGTCTTTCTAACCACTTTAGCAACGTGATTGTCAAAGGAGAGACTGCTATCTACTTGGGTCCCCAAGTCCCTAATTATTTCTTCCATACTTAATGGATTACCATCTATGTGGTAATTTGTGGGCACTTTGTTTTTCCCAAAGGGGATGACTATGCACTTTTTGGCATTTAGCTTTAGGCCATGGCTCTGGCACCAGTTATCCGTCTCTGTGAGACCCTTTTGGAGGATGCTAGTGTCAGCCGGAGAGTTGATTATGGCACCCAGTTTGCAGTCATCTGCGAACTTGGTCAGCCATAGTCCACCCGTGTTAGCCTGTACCTCGGAGAAATATATACCGAACAAGAGAGGTCCCAGGACTGAGCCTTGTGGGACGCTACTTGTAAATGGTTTAGAGTCTGACATGGCACCTGCTATTCCGACCATGTAGGTTCTATCCCTGAGCCAGTTTGCAATCCATCTTGTGACATAGGGGTTGATATTTAAGCTGGTGAGCTTATTTATGATGCCCGAGTGGGGTATTGTGTCAAAGGCTTTTGCGAGGTCCAGGTAGGCTGTGTGGACTACCTTCCCTTCATCTATGGCTTTGGTAACTGTTTCAAAGAAGTCGACCAGGTTCAAGAGGCAAGATCTGCCCTTAAAGCCGAACTGGGTAGGATCCAGTGTCTGGAGGTTCACAATGTCTTTGTTTATGATTTCCATGATGATACGCTCCATAGCTTTGCAGACCAGGCTAGTCAGGCTTAAAGGGCGATAGTTTCCGGGGTCTGTTGTGCACCACCTTTGTGGAGCGGGACCACTGTTGCTGTACGCCATTGTTTGGGTACATATCCTGTAGTAAGGCTGAGATTGAACAGTGACTTTATATGAGGGTTTAGTTCTTCTTTGAGCTCGTGTAAGACGCAGCCCGGGACACCGTCTGGTCCCATTGATGCTGTGTTTTTTGCTTTGGAGAGGGCAGCTCTCACCTGTGCATCTGTGATCTCAGGAAGGCTACACTCTGTTGGGATAGACATTTGCTCTTTTGGGGGGGAGGGGGGGGGGGAGTTTGCACTGAGCCTTTCTGCCACGATGTTGGCAATGTCTGTGGGTTCAGTGTATTTTTTTGTAATTTTGCACTAACTCAGAGCATATCTGGGAGTTGCCTCCCAGGTTCCTGACATAACTAAAGAAGGCCTTATGATTATCTTTAGTGTCTTATGCAATTTTTCTTTCGAAGCTGGCCTTAGATGATTTTATGAGGGATCTTAGTTTCTTGCTAGTACTGATCAGAGACGCCTTCCCTTTTTGGGATTTTGCTCTATCATGTAGTAGCTTTCCCCTTCTGTTGTATAGCTTATTTATGGCCGGGGTCCACCAGACAGGTCTCCTGCCTTTGGAGGAGTGAGTCTTGGTTTTATTTGGGATAGCATGCTCCATGCATTCCTGTAGGTGTCCATAGAATGCTTTTGTAAAGGATCCTGAATTTTGGGCCGTATTTTCCACTGGCCCGGGGGCTTTGAAGGATTCCACCTCGGTTTTGAGAAGAATGAAGTTTGCTTTTGAGAAGTTCTTCACCGTGGTTTCCTTGGCTGGGGGTGGGGACGGAATATGGATGTCCAGTGAGATTAGTTTATGGTCTGATCTTACCAATAAGTGGTATACCTCTGGTGTGGAACATAGAGACCCCATGTTGGTGATGAACAGATCCAATATGTTTTCCCCTCTTGTGGGAGTGGTGACCAGTTGTTCCATTGCATTTGAGTTTATAAATTCTAGAAACTGTTGGGCGAGGGAGCTTGGGCTTGAGTAGTTTTCCCAATCAATGTTTGGGTAGTTGAAGTCACCCAATATAATGGTGTTTGGAGAGAACTTCATATTCTCCAGTGTTCTCATGAAAGCCGAGTGGGGTTCCTGTGTTTGGGAGGGTGGTCTGTAGCAGGCTACAAACTGAAAGGCAGTTTTGCCCACTGTTAGTTGCACATGAATGGTCTCCGATGCTTCGTGCAGTGCCACTAACCTGGAGGTGTGGGTATCTTTGATAAATATGGATACTCCCCCTCCTTTTGTGGTTCGGTCCGAGTTTTGGGGCCGAAAAGCATGGTATGAAGTATAACCTGTTAGTGCTGGGGTGCTCTTGGGAGCCTTGAACCAGGTTTCTGTTACTGCACAGATATCGATATTCTCCATACTGAGGAGAGTCTCGAGTGCGTGCATCGTGAGGTTTAGACTGCTGGCATTAGCAGCATTACCCTTAGTTTTTTTTTCTTTGTGTTGTCTATGGAGGTGGGCTTGTCTTTTGAGCCTTGCCTAAAAGGGCACTATGGGGGAGGCAAGAACCTTTGCCAGTATTCGAAAACCCAGAGGTGACAGGTGCAAGCTGTCCCTAGCAAAGCAACGTGGCTTGTCGAGCATGTCATCCCAGGCTGACAGACACTGGATCCCCTTTGAATGACACCAATACTTTAGCCAATTGTTAAAATTGATCATTTTGTCTTTATACTGTGGCATCATTCTTGGTGAGGGCAAGATGCTACTCAAGGTCAGGGTAATACTGGCCTGGGCTACATGATCAGAGAGCTCCTCTATGTCTCTTTTCATGTAGTCCAGGGAGGTACGTCTCAGGTCATTCACACACCAGCATGGACAATGATGGAGTCATATTTGTACTTGCTTTGGAGTGACCTGAGTGCTTGTGTTATGTGGTGGATCCTGGCACCCGACAGGCAGCTTACAGTGACCTTTTCCTTGTTCAGTCTGGTGAGTGGGACGTCAGTGTGTCTGACAATAGAGTCACCTATTGCAAGTGTATTAGGTGTGTTGTTTAGCCTTAAGGGCTGTGACTGTGTGGCACACTGACTTTGTGAGCTATGTGCTACGTGGGTATTGTTTCGTGGTAGGGGTTGCTTGGATGTCTGCTTTGGAGGTCTCTGCTGCTTAGGCAGATTTTTATTTAGTGCCTCCGAGTATGTTTTTTTGTGTTTATGTGTTTGGTTTGCTGATGTGATAGGTCTATGTGAGACTGGATTTGTGGTTTTTGTGGTTACCTTCTCCTCCTGACTGGCTGTGCCAGTACTGGGTTGAGAGAGCTCAGCCTCCAGTTTGGCTATATAGTTGCATCTCTCACATATATTTGAGCTTGTTGGGAGGAGGAGAGGGTGGTCTGTATACATAAGGCAGTTGTAACACTGCCTCAAGATTCCCAGATTCACCAGCTGGACTGGAGAGTAAACCTGAAACTGACCTTTGGACATGCCCGAATAATATAGGGAACTACTTACTGACTGATCAGAAAGAACCAATATGGAGCAAGTACTTAAAAGGAGTACAAGAGGGTGTAGTGCTTAAGTTTATTATTGTTTACCTATGAGATTACTTATACTTATAGTGCATTGAGACAGCTATGAATCTGAGGTACCTTCTGCAAGATTGTCTGATTGGGATTTGCAGGTATGCCTCTTTTAGGTCCAAAGTTACGAGCCAAGCCTTCTTGTCCAGCATGGGCAGTAGCTGTTGTAGAGTCAACATCTTGAATTTTGGAACCTCCAGAAACTTGTTTAGTATAGACAGGTCCAGTATTGGTCTCCAGGCTTTGTCCTTTCTGGGCACTAAGAAAAGTCTGGAGTAAAATCCTTGCCCCTGCTCTTGTTGTGGTACTTGTTGAATGGCCCTCATGTCCATGAGGGCAGTAATTTGCTTTTGTGCCTCAGCCCATTGATTGTGTGGCAGGTCTGGCATACCTTTTGCCCTTGGTAGGGTGTGAAAATGGAATCTGTAGCCTTGGGACACTATGTTCAAGACCCATTTGTCTTGGGTAACCATTTGTCAATTTGATGAAAAAAAGTGCTAGTTTTCCCCCTAATGGGGCTGCCAAAAGAAAAGTGCATGGATCTGACACAGAAAAGTCATTGGGACGGTTTCCCGTAAGGTTGTGATTTGTCTTCTCCCCTTTTGGAGGTAGGAGCACCCCATTGTTTAGGCCTGTATGAGCCTTGGGGCTGAGATCTGCCTCTGGGACGTCTGTATCTGCCTCTTTGTGGTCTGTCTGACACTGGAAAGGACCAATTTTTTGAAGGCTAGTTCCTGCTAAATCTGGGTGGCTGTACCTGTAAGAAATCCTTAACTGTCTGCATGGATTTCGCTTTATCCTCCATTTTTTTCAACACCTCTTCTGCTTTAGCACCACAGTATCATGCTGTAATGGGGCATCTAATAATTTTGCTTTAACATGATCAGGCAAATTCTGTTCCTTTAACCAAGCATGCCTTCTAATAACAGAACCTATAACAGCAGCCCTGCAAGAGGCCTCCTGGGAATCATAACCACATTGCAAAGTATGCTTTCCCACTTGTTCAGCTGCATGCAATAAATCCTGCATTTCCTTCTTCTCTGAACCTTCAGAATTTGTCAACATTTTCTGTTTTAGCAGTGACATTAAGTATTGCTGATATTTAAGAATATGAAACTGACAATTTAAAGCCCTTACAGCCAAGGTAGCAGAAGTGTAAACTTTTTTTCCCCCATCTGTCCAGTGCCCTAGAATCCCTATCAGAGGGAACAGGGTTTTTTGCAGTGGAAGGTTTGACCCCTTTGGGACCCTGAGATATAGTTTCTGGGTCAGCAGCAGGGTTTTTTATATAGGAATATATGAGAATCCGGGACTGTGTAATATCTGTCTGGCTTAGCAGGTGCAGGAGGTAAAGAGTCAGGGGACAGGCCGGACTCTGAAAATACATCATCTACAATGTCTAGAACAGGTGGAATAGCAAGGGGTCTGTGTTGAGGAAGCAGCAGAAAGTCTCTGAGCCTTTTCTTAGATTCAGAGTAATCTTGGCTCTCCCAGTGGAAATGCTCCCTCATGGTATGCAGGGTTTGCCCAAAAGAATAACCCTCAGGAGGTGAGGCTGAAGGAATTGATTCTTCAGCATCAGAGTCCTCATAGGGAGGTATAGAATAATTCTGTTCAGAAGAGGAATCAGAGGAAATAGAAACCTGATCAGAAGATTCATATTCTGTCTCTTGCCTAGGCCTCTTATCAGGAGGGGGATGGGAACCCCTGATCACAGTAATTAGGTCTTCGGGCCATTTTAAGCATCTGTTTTTTTAGGCATGGAAGCTTGAGTAGGAGAATGCTGTATTTGTTTCTTTGTCTTCAGAGCAGCTTTAGTCTTTGTCTTTGAAGCTGAAGATGGTTTAACATATAACTGTGTAGGTCTGAAGACACCCTCAGAAGCTGATGCCTGCTCAGCGGCTCTGGACCCATCTGAGGGAATGATTTCCGAGTGTCCAATACCCTGAGTATCCAGTGGCCCAGTCGGCTCCACGTGGGAGTCGGAAGCGGCCTGTGGCTGTGAGGTAGCGGGCGCCAGGGGCTGCGAAAGCACCTCACTGAGAACCGGCGACTGGCCTAACCGAGGCCTCGTCGTCGGTTTTGGACCTTGGATGCCTATCCTTTTCCTTGTCCTTGGGTTTTTGTAAACTCCAGTCGTCGGCTGTTCCAACGGCATTATATAATTAAATCTTCGGCCAAAGTAATGAAATGCAAAATCGAACCGACGCTTAATAGTGCGTTAGTTAAATCTAGCACAAAACCGACAGCTAGCAACATTGTGGTCAGGGCCTAGGCAAGGAATACAGTAAGAGTAGAACAAAGTTCAAGTGCAAAGCACCGCAGAAACCAACTGGTAACAAGCAATAAAATCCACGAACTTCAGGCTCCTTGTTTTGCTTTGAATACTTTAATTGTAAATTAACTTCAGAACAAAGAAGAAAAAGTAAAACAACAATTAAATCAAGCGCTTTCACCCAGGCTCTCCCAGGCTTTTTCAAGACAAATTCCAAACCATGTTCTTTAACCTTTTATACAAAAATGTTGTTAACAATCATGTAATCAATTAAACATTTAATTAATTCCTTGTCACAATTCATTAACTCTTTGCTTGCAGAAAAGTTTACTTTTAAAATCTGCTGTGTATTAGTCTTGTTAGATACCTGAATAAAAAGCTACTATTAAAATACAAGTCCTAGTTCCAATATAACCTTATTGAACTGGAATTAGATTTATGATGTAAATGCTTAGAAAATATTTGAGTTGTTTAAATATTAGCGTTATTATGTGCAAGACTGCCATCAAATTGTTGTGCTGCAGTGAAATTTCATCTCGTACAACAAATGTGTAGAACATTTAAAATATAATAATATAAGTAATATAAGCAATGTAAAAAATATATAAATATTTTAAATATTTTAGATACATCAACCTAAAAACTCTATCTCTACAAATATGTTAAAAATACATATTAAAAATAATTCATGTGCAAGTCCAAATGTGGAGAAATAGAAATTTAAAATTAAAATTATTATATCAAAATCTTGCAACAGGTGTGTACAAGTAGGATCTTATAGTATTTTGTAATCATAACCTCACCCTCCCTTTTAAACTAATTATACATAGGAAATGTGTACAAAAAGTATATGTAAAGAAAATATAAAAAATTATTGTGTTGAAAGTCACTACCTAAAACATTTTTTGTGTGGTATTTTAGTGTGTCTATGTTATAACTTTGCCCTTCTGAGTTTAAGTGCACTGCTCAGACTTATAGCATCATTCAAACCAGGGGGTCTTGAGGCATCTAATGTTAACTGCCAAAGAAGTTCTTTGTATTCTAGGGAAGATTCCCAATCCCCCCCTCTTGGGTTACTTTTCACTTGTTCTAACACTAAAAATCTAAGGTCCATCTGTTTACATCTTAGAGAGTGTTTATAAAATGCATTTGTTTCCTTTTGCTTGCTTATTTCATAAAGATGTTCATAAATCCTTTTTGCTAGTGTGACTTGCACATGAATTATTTTTAATATGTATTTTTAATATGTATTTTTAACATATTTGTAGAGATAAAGTTTTTAGGTTGATGTATCTAAAATATTTAAAATATTTATATATTTTTTACATTACTTATATTACTTATATTATTATATTTTAAATGTTCTACACATTTGTTGTATGAGATGAAATTTCACTGCAACACAACGATTTGATGGCAGTCTTGCACATAATAACGCTAATATTTAAACAACTCAAATATTTTCTAAGCATTTACATCATAAATCTAATTCCAGTTCAATAAGGTTATATTGAAACTAAGAATTGTATTTTAATAGTAGCTTTTTATTCAGGTATCTAACAAGACTAATACACAGCAGATTTTAAAAGTAAACTTTTTTGCAAGCAAAGAGTTAATGAATTGTGACAAGGAATTAATTAAATGTTTAATTGATTACATGATTGTTAACAACATTTTTGTATAAAAGGTTAAAGAACATGGTTTGGAATTTGTCTTGAAAAAGCCTGGGAGAGCCTGGGTGAAAGCGCTTGATTTAATTGTTGTTTTACTTTTTCTTCTTTGTTCTGAAGTTAATTTACAATTAAAGTATTCAAAGCAAAACAATACAGTAAGAGTGAAAATCCTTATGAGGTATTTGCTTCCCACAAGAAATACAATTGTTAACTTTTTCTGACATCGGTCTGGAACAAGAAAAGCTTCCCCAACGGGGTACTTAGCTTTAATGAAGACTTCGGTTCTGAAATTCGGATTTGAAAATCTCAGGAGTCGGCCGACCGGCACTTGCGAACTGCTTTTGCCTCGGGCACCGCAGGGCAAGAAAGACTGAAGAAAATGGCGTCGGCTGCATCTTTTACACCCCTGGCACACTGATGTCAGAGGTGACAGCATCCAACGCCAGACCAGGACTTTGGAATTCAGGCCGACTGCGGGTAGCCTGCCAGCAGGATAACCCAAGAGTAATGACTGCAACAGTGAAACACGTTGAACATCAGCAGTATTTTTTTCATGAGTGCCATTTACTTACAATCCACTGACAATTCACAGTATACATAGACTTTAAAATAGTGGTGCACAACCTTTTTCTGGGGAGGGAAACTATACGAATTCTTAATGCATCTGCGGGCCACCTCAAAACTGTTCTATATTATAACATCGAAGCTTCAGGTAGATACCTAAAGCTTGACACGAAAATAGCAAAAGCTGAAAATCGCGAATGGCCACTTCCATTATTTATTTTTTTTAACAGAGAAAAAATTTGCTTGGCAGTTATGGGAAATTTACCCTTTTCTCCAATGTAGAGTGATCTTGGAGTTGGTATATTTAGTTAGGGGGTATGGGGGCGAAGCCCCCCCCCACTTGATTTGGGTTTGAAAGTTTTTTTGTTTTGTGGCCAAGTGATTCCTTTCCCTGTGTGGAAGTGGCCGTTAATGGTTTTGAGCTTTCGTTATTTTAGTGTTGAACTTTAGGTATTCAATTACCTGACATTTTGATGTTATAATATAGACCCCTCAAAACATAGTAAGTTGTTACAAGTTAACAACAGGTACAGGTGACTGGCATTTTTACTTCAGACAGCAGTCATGAAATTGCCTGTTTTCTACATCAACTTTGCATTTAACTTTATTCTGGTTTTCAGCCATGACTTATTACAAACTCTTGCAGAAAGTTACTACTGTTTACAGGCTACAAGTTATAAACAACAAAGAACAGTTACTTCTGCAGCTAAAATTAGAGGTGTGTGCAACTGCAGTCGATTAGGTAAGTAAGCACGTGCTGGAAAGTTTGCATGACTGGAGTAAGGCATAGCATTTTTTCACTTTTTTTTTTAAATTTTTGGTTACTCTCTGGGGGCCAGATGGTGTTGCGTCAAGGGCTGGATTTGGCCCTGGGGCTGGACATTGTGCACCACAACTTTAAAACAATGACAAGGGCAGGCGAAGACGTGCACAGTCTGGTCTCATACTCCAAATAACACAAAAAAAGAACATCTTCAGATGATCAGTGTACTTTTGACTAAAAACTACAGAAAGTACAGTTTTGTACCTACCATAATAAAGCAATGCCATATAATCAAAATACAGTAGTGCAAGCAAATACATCATGAATGAATACCCCAATCTGGTTGCATGAGGATATGTCAGCCAATAGGCCTGTCCCAAGAGGGGAAGGAGGGAGGGAAACCTGGATTGCAGCTGTATTAGCACTCGAACATCTACATTTATGTTAGGTACAAAACTGTACTATGTTCATCGTGCATACAGCTGCAGTCATAACAGATGGGTAGAATCCCAAAGCTAAGAAAGGGGTGGTAGGCAATAGGTGGAAAGTACAGTTTTGTACCTACCATAAATGTAGATGTTTGAGTGCTAATACAGCTGCAGTAATCACATATGGGTTCTTTGCCGTCAGGCGGTCCCTCGGTCGGCCGAATTCCAAAGTCTAGGTCCGGCGTCGGTTGTTGTCGCTTTCTTTCCTGACGTCAATGAGGCAGGGGTATATAAGACACAGCCGACGCCATTTTCTTCAGTCTTTCTTGCCCCAGATGTCAGGTGCCCCCAGAAGGAAGGCAATACATAAATTATATTTATATACATGAAAAGCAATATAATCAAAAATCAGTAGTTGCAAGCAAATATACCATAGAAGGATAACCCCATCAGGTTGTATGAAGAGGGGTTAGGCCCTAGGCCTTTACCAAGAGGGGAAGGAGGGAGGGAAACCTGTACTGCAGCTGTATTAGCACTCGAACATCTACATTTATGGTAGGTACAAAACTGTACTATGTTCATCGTGCATACAGCTGCAGTAATCACATATGGGTAGAATCCCAAAGCTACGCACAGGGTGGTAGGCACTAGGTGGAACTGGGATGAGCCAGAATGCCCTGCAACACAGCAGTGGCAAAGCCTGCTCTAGTTTTGGAATATAAAGGCAGGTGGTAGTGTTTTGTGAAGGTATGCACAGAACTCCAAGTGGCTGCCTCCAAAATATCTTTGATAGGAACTCCTCTGAGGAAGGCTGTAGAGGTAGCTGTGGCCCTGGTGGAGTGGGATCTGATGCCTGTAGGGACAGATTTTCCATGATAGGAGTAACAAAACCATATGCAGTGGCCTATCCATTTTGAAATTGTCTGTTTGGTAACTGGCTTCCCTTGAGCTCCTACAGCATAGGACACAAAGAGTTGCGCTGATTTCCTGAAGGGCTTTGTTCTGTCCAAATAATAACGTAGCTGTCTATGGATGTCTAAGGAGTGTAGGAGCCTTTCCCCTTTGTTTTGAGGATTGGGGTAAAAGGTAGGTAAGTGTATGGCTTGATTTAAAGCTACCCTGGATACCACTTTAGGCATAAATGACGGGTTGGTTCGAAGGGAAACCCTATCCTGATGGAAGATGAGAAAGGGCTGCACAGCCATGAGGGCTTGTAGTTCCGATACTCTACGAGCTGAGGTAATGGACAGAAGGAAAGCTGTTTTCCAGGACAAGTATTGCAAATCTGTTGAGGCAGCTGGTTCAAAGGGAGGCAATGTTAATTTTTCTAGAATGTAATTAAGATCCCAGGCTGGTATTGGTTGCTTCCTTGGTGGTCTTATGTTCTTAGCCCCTCTGAGGAACTGTCTTAAGAGTGGGTGAGATAATAAGGGTGGATCCATGTTGAATTCTGCAGAAATGGCTGAGGCATGGATTGTTATGGAGGAAAATGAAAGTCCAGTGTTCAGCAGCTCAGCTAGATACTGTAATACCCGAGGCAAATTCAGTTTTTTAGGGTCCTGGCCTTTTTTCTCCTTCCAAGAGCAAAACCATTTCCATTTTGCGGAGTAAGCCTTTCTAGTAGATGGCCTTTTGGCCTCCAAAATGACATCCTGCACCTCTTTGGGGAGTAGAGTCTGTTGTGGTGTTAAGGAATTTTCCATGCAGCGAGATTGAGTGTTTTCAGCTGACTGTGAAGAGTTTTGTAGCTGTGCTGAGTCAGCAGAAGAGGCATTAGAGGTAGGGGCCAGGGAGGAGTATGTGTTAGGCTCCTCGGTAGTGGGTACCAGTGTTGTCTTGGCCAGTCTGGAGCAATTAGTATCATCTTCGGTCTGTCTGCTCTTGCTTTCAAGAGCACCTTTGGCAGAAGAGGCAGAGGTGGGAAAGCGTAAACTGTCCATGCTGTCCAACTGAATGAAAGGGCGTCCACTCTCCAGGCCTTTGGATGAAAGGCCCTTGAACAAAACTTTTCCAATTGAGGATTCCTGTGGGAGGCGAAGAGATCTATGTCTGGCCTCCCCCACGCTTGGATTATCTTTGTAAACACTTGAGGATGCAACTTCCATTCATGTGGATCTGTCATATTTCTGCTTAGATTGTCTGCCAGCGTGTTTTCCAAGCCTGGCAAGTACTGTGCTTGCAGTTCGATTTGCCATTCCAGAGCCAAGTTCCAAAGTGTCATGGCTAGTCTGCACAGGGGTATGAATGTGTTCCTCCTTGTTTGTTTATGTACCACATTACTGTGGTGTTGTCTGTTCTTATCAATAATTGTCCTGGATGCAGGAGGTCCTTGAATGCTGTAATTGCATTTATCACTGCTAGCATTTCTTTTTGATTGATGTGAAGTTGCTTTTCCTTTTGGGACCATTTGCCCTGAATGCACCCGTCTGTCATGTGCGCCCCCCAGGCATAGTCTGAGGCGTCTGTTGTAATGACTTGATTTGCTTGAGGCTTGCAGAATGGAAGACCTGTGTTTGTTTGACATGCTTGGGCCCACCATAGAAATTCCTTTTGTAAACATGGAATTATTGATATTATTGTTTCCAAACTGTGGCTGTGTTGAGACCATAGGCTTTTTAGGTACCACTGAAGTTTCCTCATATGCAACTTTGCACATGGGATTAAAAGAATGCAAGATGCCATGAAGCCCAGAGCTTGCAGGATTTTCCTTGTAGTAAGCCTGGTACAATTTGCTAGTGTTTTGAAGTACTGAGTTAGTTGCCCCTGTTTTTCTGGCGTAAGATAGGCCATCTGGGTGTTTATGTCCAAGTTGGCACCCAGGAAAGTTATTTTCTGAGATGGTGTTAGCCTGGATTTCTCTTTGTTGATTGTGTATCCCAGAGAATTCAGTAACCGTGTTGCATAAGCCAGACGTTCCAGAAGTATGTGCTTGCTGTCCGCTTGGATCAGGCAGTCGTCCAAATAAGGGTAAATTTGTATCCCTTGAAGTCTGCAGTAGGCAATTACTGATGCCAGGCATTTCGTGAATACTTTGGGCGCAATAGATAAGCCAAAAGGCAATGCAGAGAATTGATAGTGTATTGAACCTGCAAGAAATCTGAGGTATCTTCTGCAGCTTTGTCTGATTGGGACATGCAGGTATGCCTCCTTGAGGTCCAATGTTACCAGCCAAAACTCCTTGCCCAGCATGGGAAGAAGCTGCTGTAATGTGAGCATCTTGAATTTTGGTACGAGAAAGAATGTGTTCAGGATGGATAAGTCCAAAATGGGTCTCCAGTCGGTTCCTTTCCTTGGTACCAGAAATAGCCTGGAAAAAAAACCTTGACCTTGTTCGTGAGTAGGTACCTCTTGAATAGCTTTCATGTCTATGAGCTTTGAAATTTGTAGTTGTGCCTCTGCCCTTTGATTGTGTGGCAGGTTTGGCATGCCTCTCATTTTTGGGAGAGTGTGAAAATGAAATCTGTAGCCTCTGTTTATAACGTCCAGGATCCATTTGTCTGTTGTGACAATATGCCAATTTCTTGTAAATAATGCCAGTTTTCCTCCCAAGGGTGCTGCCAGCTGGTCTTTGCTTGGCATGGAAAGGAAGAAGTCATTGGGTTTGTTTCCTGTATTGTTGTGCACTGTCCTCACCACCTCTTGGTGCTGGAGATTGCCATTGCCTGCCTCTATATGATCCTTGTGATTGCCCTCTGCCCCTTGTGCGTCTGTATCTACCTCTTTGGGGTTTGTCCGTGGCTGGAAAGGACCAGTTTTTAGAAGGCCAATTTCTGCTAAAACGTGGTGGTTGAACCTGTAGAAAAGCTTTGACTGTTTGCATAGATTTGGCTTTTTCTTCCATTTTCCGTAGTATCTCCTCAGCATTAGTACCAAATAGCACATCCTTTTGTAAAGGAGCATCTAATAGTTTAGCTTTCACATGATCAGGCAAGATTTGTTCCCTAAGCCATGCATGTCTACGAATGACTGATCCTGTAACAGCAGCTCTACTTGAGGCCTCTAGGGCATCATAGCCACATTGTAAAGTGTGTTTACCCACTTGCTCTGCACTATGCATCATATCCTGCAACTCCTTCAAATCTGGTTGTTCAGGTTGAGACATTTTATTTCTTAATTGTGATAACAGAAACTGTTGATATTTAAGCATATGAAACTGACAATTTAAGGCCCTCATAGCTAGGGTGGCCGAGGTACATACCTTTTTCCCCACCTTTCTAAGGATCTTGACTCTCTTTCTGAAGGAAGTGGATTCTTAGCAGTAGAGGCCTTCATTCCTTTGGTTCCTTGAGAAATGGTTTCAGGGTCAGCATTATGGCTTTTGTAAAGAAATTGGTGAGAGTTAGGAACCCTGTAGTACCTATCAGGCTTGACTGGGGCAGGAGGCAGTGAATCCGGATTAAGGCAAGCCTCCGAGTAAACATCATCAAGTACGTCCAAGACAGGAGGTATCGCCAGAGGTCTGTATTGAGGTAACAAAAGAAATTCCCCAAGTCTTTTCTTGGAATCAGAAAAGTCTTGGCCTTCCCAATGGAAGTGTTCCCTCAAGGTGTGCAAGGTTCCCCAAAAGAAAAATCCTCAGGAGGAGATACTGAAGGAATGGACTGCTCTGCGTCCGAGTCTTCAAATGGGGAGTAAGAGTGTTCCTCTACATCAGAATGTTCTGAAAAAATGGAGCCCTGATCAGAAGAGGGAGAATCCTCCTCCACTCTGGGTCTCTTGTCTGGAGGGTGTTGGGAACCCCTGATAAGAGTAATTAAATCTTCAGCCATTTTAAGCATCTGCTTTTTAGGCATGGGGCCTGGGGATGGGCCCTGTGCAACAGGCCTCTTGGGATGCCTGGCTGATTTGGACTTAGTAAAGGCCTTAATGGAAAAGGAATATAAAGGTCTAAAGACACCATGGGTGGAAGTGGACCTGTCCACATTAGGAGGCTCAACGCTCACAGTGGCTTCAGTGGTTGTAGTCTGGGTCTGGGCCGAGGAACCTGCGGTCTCGGTTACAGAAGACACCGCCAAAGACGTGTCGTCGGTAGTCAGGGACTGCATAGGCGTCTCGCTGAGAACTGGACCACGTGTAGCCGGTTTTGGCGTGGTGTTGGTGGGGACCGCGGACCTCGCGTGCCGGTCCTTGTCCTTGCGTTTTTTGGTCAAAACGGTAGTCGGAGTCTCCGACGACATTTTATAATCAAAGGCTGTACCAAAAAAGTGTTGGGCGAACTCCGCCCGACGCTTAATAGTGCGTTTATTGAAAGTCGCGCAAAAGCGACAGCCTGAGACGTCGTGGTCTGGGCCTAAACAAGGTATGCAAAGGGAATGGAAATCCTTATGCGGTATTTGCTTCCCACAAGAAATACAATTGTTAACTTTTTCTGACATCGGTCTGAGGCAAGAAAAGTTTCCCCAACGGGGTACTTAGCTTTAATGAAGACTTCGGTTTCCAATTTTTCGTAAATTCAGGAGCTGGCCGACCGGCACTTGCGAATTGCTTCTGCTTCGGGCACCGCATGGCAAAAAAGACTGGAGAAAATGGCGTCGGCTGTGTCTTATATACCCCTGCCTCACTGACGTCAGGAAAGAAAGCGACAACAACCGATGCCGGACCTAGACTTTGGGATTCGGCCGACCGAGGGACCGCCTGACGGCAGAGAACCCATATGTGATTACTGCAGCTGTATGCACGATGAACATCTAGGAGGAGCCAGAATGCCCTGCAAGACTGCAGTGGCAAAGCCCGCTCTAGATTTGGAGTATAATGGAAGGTGGTAGTGCTTGGAGAAGGTATGCACAGAACTCCAAGTGGCTGCTTCTAAAATATCTTCGGTAGGAACTCCTCTGAGAAAGGCTGCAGAGGTAGCCGTGGACCTTGTGGAGTGAGATCTGATGCCTGTAGGTACAGTCTTGCCATGAAAAGAATAGCAAAAGCGTATGCAGTGGGCTATCCATTTTGAGATTGTCTGGAAATTGGCTTTCCTTGAGCTCCTATAGCATAGGACACAAAGAGCTGTTCTGATTTTCTGAAAGGCTTTGTTCTGTCCAAATAATAACGCAGTTGTCTGTGGATGTCCAAGGAATGTAGTAATCTCTCCCCTTTGTTTTGAGGATTAGGATAAAAGGTAGGTAAGTGTATGGCCTGATTCAAAGCTACCCTGGATACCACTTTTGGCATAAAGGATGGGTTGGTTCGTAAGGAAACTCTGTCCTGATGAAAGATGATAAAAGGCTGCACAGCCATTAGAGCTTGTAGTTCTGAAACTCTACGAGCTGAGGTAATAGCTAGAAGGAAAGCTGTTTTCCAGGACAAATATTGCAAATCTGATGAGGCAGCTGGCTCAAAAGGAGGCAAGGTCAGTTTTTCCAGAATGAAATTGAGATCCCAAGCAGGTATTGGTTGTTTCCTTTGGGGTTTTAGATTCTTAGCCCCTCTGAGGAACTGTCTTAAGAGGGGGTGAGAGAATAAGGGTGGATCAGTGTTGTATTCTGCAGAAATGGCTGAGGCATGGATTTTGATGGAGGAGAATGAAAGTCCACTGCTTAGCAGCTCAGCTAGATACTGTAATATTTGAGGTAAATTCAGTTTTCCAGGATCCTGGCCTTTTTTCTCATTCCAGACACAAAACCGTTTCCATTTTGCGGAGTAAGCTTTCCTAGTAGACGGCCTTCTGGCCTCCAAAATGACATCCTGCACCTCCTTGGAGAGGAGGGTCTGTTGTGATGCTAAGGAATCTTCCATGCGGCTAGACTGAGTGTTTTTAGCTGACTGTGAAGAGTTTTGAAGCTGTGCTGAGTCAGGAGAAGAGGCATTAGAGGCAGGGTCCATGGTGGGGAATGCGTCAGGCTCCTCAGGAGTGGGTACCAGTGTTGTCTTGGCCAGTCTGGAGCAATGAGAATCATCTTTGGTCTGTCTGCTCTGGTTTTCAATAGAACTTTGGGCAGCAGAGGAACAGGTGGGAAGGCATAAACTGTCATTGATGTCCAACTGAAAGAGAGAGCGTCCACTCTTCAGGCCTTTGGATGGAAAATCCTTGAGCAGAATTTTGTCAATTGGTGATTTTTGTGGGAGGCAAAGAGATCTATGTCTGGCCTTCCCCAAGCTTGGATTATCTCTGTAAAAACTTGAGGATGCAACTTCCATTTGTGTGGATCTGTCATATTTCTGCTTAGGTTGTCTGCCAGCGTGTTTTCCTTGCCTGGCAAGTACTGTGCTTGTAGTTCGATTTGTAAGTCCATGGCCATGTTCCAAAGTGACATGGCCAGTCTGCATAGGGGGTATGAATGTGTTCCTCCCTGTTTGTTTATGTACCACATAACTGTGGTGTTGTCCGTTCTTATTAATAGTTGACCTGGTTGCAGAATGTCTTTGAAAGCTATAATAGCATTTATTACTGCTAGCATTTCCTTTTGATTGATGTGAAGGTGCTTTTCTTTTTGGGACCATTTGCCCTGAATGCACCGATCTGTCATGTGCGCCCCCCAGGCATAGTCCGAGGCGTCTGTTGTGATGACTTGATTTGCTTGAGGCTTGTTGAATGGGAGACCTGTGTTTGTTTGGCATGCTTGAGCCCACCACAGAAATTCCTTTTGAAGACATGGAATTAGTGGTATTATTGTTCCCAAACTGTAGCTGTGTTGAGACCATAGGTTTTTCAGGTACCATTGAAGTTTCCTTTGAACATGGGGTTAGTAAGATGCAAGATGCCATGAATCCCAAAGCCTGCAGGATTTTCCTTGCAGTCAGCCTGGTGCAATTTGCTAGTGCTCTGAAGTATTGAGTTAGTTGCCCCTGCTTCTCTGGCGTGAGGTAGGCCATCTGGGTGTTTGTGTCCAAGTTGACACCCAGGAAAATTATTTTCCGAGAAGGTATTAGCTTTGATTTCTTTTTGTTGACTGCGTATCCCAGAGAGTTCAACAACATTATTACATAAGCCAGATGTTTCAGAAGAATGTGCTTGT